>NW_022146869.1:47393-76718 GCF_002938485.1 Sitophilus oryzae | reverse complement strand
GTTTCACCGGACATGACTACAATTTTTGATTTTTAAATGGCACCCTCGGTATTTTTTTACTTTATTCGATAGCAAATAACGTTCTAAATAGAATGACATATCATATGTCAAATTTTGACATTTTTGCTTAAAGCAAATTTGAATTTTAAATTTCAATCTAGAGTGCCATGGCTGTCTTAAAAAAAACACTAATATTTAATCAAGGAGCCTTGGAAGAATAGATTTGATCGTCTAATATTATTAGTGCCTTGTCCTGACCGGTTAAAAGATGCTCAAATCGTATTTTTAATAATATCTCAATTTTTTTGAATGGAACAAGGGTGGCTTATTACCATATTTGGAAAAAGCATTTTTTTACGAATAATTTGGTACCACACACATGCTATTTCGAGTCAAATTGTTGTTATGAACCGCATGTTACAATTTCAAATAATCCATATTCGAAAATGTCAAATATGTCATTCTATTCAGAGTCTCATTTTCTATCGAATAAAGTCAAAAAATACCGAGAGTGCCATTTAAAAATCAAAAGTTGTAGTCATTTCCGGTGAAACAGGAAGCGACAGAAAACAACTGAATACGTTAATCAATCCCAATTTATGTCTTATATTAATATACCAAATCTCGATTTTTTATCTCAAAAAATAAAAAAGTTATAGGGGTGAGCCACTTTTGAGACGCACCGGGTATAATTATATCAACTTTAATTTGTAAACTGTGCAATAATTTCGTCTGTAAATTTTGCTGAAATATAATTTTAGGGCCAGAACCGTGTCTCCTGAGCATTTTGTTTTTTGGATCATGTCAATACATGCCTTGGTTAATTTTTAAAAGCGAAATAAACTTACCACCAACAATTTGCAATTTTTTTAATTATAATTTATTTTTGAAGTTTTTTTTTCAATATAAGCTTTGGTGATTATTGTGAACTACACACAACCAAACTTATATGAAATCACTTTTTATTTCTGACTAAATTTCTTGCAAGGATAAAAATTGCTATACAACTTTAAAGTAAGGCATTTTGTTTTTAATAAACATGAATAATAAAGAATAAACGACTGCTGCGATTTATTTTCTTTTGTATTTTGTGTTAAGCAGTAAAATCACGATTGTTTGGTAATTTTCATTCGATCCAAAAAAAAATTAAAAAATGCCTTATGTTGGAATTAGGAACACAAAAGGATAGGACCAGACAAAGTCGTCAAAGAGTCACAGCTGAACAATAAGACCGCATTGTGTGCCAAATTGCTGGAATAAATCGCAATGTTTCTCATCCAGAGCTACAAAGACAACGTCTGGCAGCTACAAGTGTGAACGTTTCAGTTGAAACCATAAGAAAAAGGCTTCGTGGTCGAGGGTTTTACAGTAGGAGAGAGTTACGGATTCCTCAGTTATTTCAGCAAAATAAAATTGACCAGCTAAATTGATGCCGTCAACATCAAAACTGGACAACTGAGAATTGGCAAAATGTTTGTTTTTCGGATAAAATCAGAATTGGCCTAAGATCAGATAACTATGGAATTCGGCTTCTCAGAGCTCCAGGAAGACGAACGAGACTTCAAGCTGCCAAATATATACCAAGATATAAAGGAGGAACTGTAATGTTCTGGGCAAGCATTATACTGGGAGCAAAAACTCCATTGCTACCACTTCAACAAACTTTAACGGGTCGGAGATATGTTGATTTGGTGCTAGAACCAATCGTTAGTCTTTGGAGAGCTGCAATTGGGGATAATTTTAACTTCTTGTACGATAGTGCACCTCCCCATACCAGCAGAGTGACTAGAGAATGTCTTGAAACGGAAGATGTCATAGTTTTGGACTGGCCTGCATGTTCACCAGATCTAAAACCCTATCGAACACTTAGTGGGACTAGCTCAAAAGAAGGGTTAGAGCTCGTCAAGAAACAATCCAGGAAATCTTGCACAGCTTATTGATGCAGCATTAGCAGAATGTGAAAACATACCCCAAGACAACGTTGATCATTTAATAAAAAAAGCATGCCAGCGCGGATAGAAGCTTGCATAAAGGGCTAGAGGAGTGGTATCAAGGAATATTAAAATTGTCATTTTTCAGCCTTTAATATAGAGCCAAAATAGGGCTAAAATAGCCTAGCCTATTTCAAATAGGGCTAAAATAACAAAAATATAACACTTTAAATTTGACCAACATTTTCCCCGTTCCGTTTTTTGCATCTGGATGTCTTAAGAAATCAAAAGCATACATTCTTATTGCAAACTTTTATTGAAGTTTACTCTGTATGTGTTTTTATTTATCCCTAAGCTCAAATTTAACCTAGTACATGTTTATTATTTTTTATCTCTACATCTACTCGATCTGTATATAAAATTGGAGTAGATAAAATAAGTTATAAAAGATATTTTTATCCCACTTCCAACATAATTGTGCAACGTGGATATATTAAATTCTAAATATTTAAGTTTACCACATTGTGTAAATCACGTAGAGTATAAAATAACTAGAAGTAAATAGCAACGTAAATGTCCCTCATTTCCTGTTATATTTATGTTTATAGGTATTTAGTTGTATTTTTTAATATTTTTTAAAAAAATTGAAAAAAATATTTTTTTTTATTACTATCAAAACATATTAAATAAATAATATCTTAGGACTATGTAAAGGAGATCAGAAAGGAAGCCAAAAATGCAATAATATACAGGGTGTTCCGTTTAGGAAAAAAATCATCCCGATCCACTAACATTTTTGAGTCACCCTGTAGAAATTAACGTATTTTCTAAAATACATTCTACTTTCTATATATAAATTCGGGTCAGAACGTCCTACGATATTGTCCGATGCTCTAACTTCCACCCTGTGCGATTTTTTCCCATCGATCTTCGGTCAGATTTTCTCGCTCATCGACCTTCTTATTCCTTCCATCCATGTTTTCTTGGGACGTCCTCTCTTTCGTTTACCAGGTGGTATCCAATGAATGACTTGTTTTGGAATTCTTTCATTGTGCATTCTCTGAACGTGGCCGTACCATATTAATTGTTTTTGTTCTATATTATTTACTATTGTTCCCTCTATTTCCATCTGTTGTCTAATGTCTTCATTTCTGATCTTATCCCTCCGTGAAATTCTCATTGCTCTTCTAATCGCGTCCATTTCTTTGTCTCTAATTTCCTTTTATTCCTTTCAGTGAGTCGCCATGTTTCACATCCATAGAGTAATATGCTTTTAACTAGTGTCTCGTATATATTATATTTCCTGTTTTTTGTAATTTCAGTGCTCCATAGAATGCCATTTATGCATCTGATAACTCTTCTTGCCTGTATTACTCTGTTGTTTATTTCTCTATCGTCCGTTCTATCTCCTGTAAATATCGATCCCAGGTACCTGTAATCTTCACATGCCCTAATTTCTATATTATTGTCTAAAATAAGATTTTCTGTATTAGCTCCAATTGGAAGGTATTTTGTTTTTTCTGTATTTACTGTGAGACCCCATTTAGCATTTCTTCAATTATTTTCCGCAATCCATATATTCCATGTATCATCTTTGTCGTTTGCAATTATGGCCTGGTCGTCTGCTGGAATTACCCAAGGTGTATAGGCATATGTCATTTAGTTCTATACCCATTCCGTTACATTTTCTTTTCCATAGATGTAAGGCCTTGGCAATATAAATTTTAAATAGTGTTGGGGATATACAGCAACCCTGTCGGAGCCCTTTAGTGATAGAAATTTCCTCTGAGAGACTGTTGACCGTTTTTATTTGTGATTTTCCTCCATGGTAAAGATTCTGTACAGAAATACTTTAAAAGTTTTTTTTAAGTTTTTTATTATAGGAGCTACAGATACAGATATACAGACGCATTGTTGTCGGATCCGTATAAAGTAGTAGAAAATAGTATTTTGAACCCTGGCAACACCTATTTGTGGAAACTTTTTGATTGGTACCCTGTTAAAAGCTAATCCCCTATTAATAAATACAGGGTCTTACAAATTCGAGGTACGAGCATTGGTATCTTGGTAACCGTAGATACGAACATGGTTAAATTGGGGCAAAGTTTCCTATTGGGATGTTCACCAAGATGCCATCAAAAAAGTTTTAAAAATGTCAAGGATTGCTGAGTTTTGATTAAGAATCTAGTGATAATAATGATAATAATAATAATCTAGATAATAACGTATTGCAGTAGGGTAATGTCAAATAAAACAATATTAGAAACATCCTAAAAAGTGACAGCGGCCGACTAGATTTTTTCCTAAAAAAATTACAGCTGCCCACTAGATTCTTTATCTAAAAATGTTTTTTGTCCTGACATGTAATGCTTTACATTTTATTTTTTAATTTCAAATCAGTGAGTTTTATCAAAAAAACACAAGAGATAAAAAAGTTTCTAAATAAACTAAACTATCCAAATTAATTTTTTTGCATGTGTTTGATAAGATTTTTCTTTAAATTTCGTTAACAAGAATGATAGGGGTAGTTTATTTCAACCCCTTCCACTCATTTTAAAAAAGTGAAGAAATTACCAGAAAGTGTGTTTTCATAACAGTAATGCTTCCGTAAAATTTCATTAGTCTATCTCTTTTCGTTTTCAAGATAAAAAATAAAAACATTATTTTTCCGCCATCTTTGTCCACGATATCTCCTAATGGTTGACATTTGACCCAACGTTTATAAAAGCAAACTACCCTTATTTTGAACAAAGGAATCACCCCTGAAGTTTTCGCATTTGTTTTGAAACACCCTGTATATGTTCTCTTTGTAAGTTGGACCAATTGTGGTCTATTGTTGGCTACACTTGGGTCCAAGTTATCCTTGCTAATTTACTAATATCATGGTCCCATCTCAGGTTCGGTTTTCTTCTAGGTCTGTTAATTCCTCGTAGGTACCTTTCTGTAATTTTTATGGTTTATCTGTTATCCGTTCTTCTTGCCAGGTGACCTGCCCATTGCCATTTGAGGAATTTGCCTCTGTGGATGACATGTACTATCTGGGTCTTTTTTCGTATCCAGTCTATTCTTTTACAGCCTCTCTTAGTTATTCCCAGCATATTTCGTTCCATTGAGCGTTGTGCGACCTGCAGTTTCCTTATAATGTCTGTTTTAAGTATCCAGAAGTTTGGCATACATAGGTCATGACTGATAGTAGATATACATTGGTCGAATGTTTTCTTCTTTGAATAAAGTGGCAATTGACTTTTCATCTAGTTCAGTGATTCCCCAGTGGTCCACGGCACTACATAAATTTCCATCGTTAGACCTAATCTTCACATTTTGAGTTTTGGGAACTTTTTTGATCTAGTTCCATAACAATTACCCTGACATTTTCTTTATTTGTAAATTTATTATTCTAAATTCGTACCGCGACCAAGTCGTTCTGTTATACATTCTGAAACTCGATTAATATTAACATAAACGATCGCGAAGGAGATAGATCTATCATTTTGCCGCAAGAACAATGCCGTGTAATTTCGCCATAATGGATGCGCTCTGATGTTTTATTCAAATTGATTTTTTCGCTATAAATCTTTAATGCAATCTTGCTCCTCTTTGATGCAATTTGTCCCTTTCTAAATTACATGGTACATACTCTAATAATATGAAAAGATTCTTGAATCTATTATGTTTGATTTAATTTATTTTCTTCAATATTAAGGATCGGATGCCGGAAATGCTGGAGAGGCAACGACTTAAAGGTACATTCAGGCTGAGAGCGTCGAGCGTCGCGTCGCGTTTGCGTCGCGTCCGCGTGTCGAAATGGAATCAATTCACTTAACTTAAATTAGACCGTTCAAGCAGACAGCGTCGCGTTTGGCGTTGTGCTAGCGTCCGCTGAGCGTCGGGGTTCGAGTTCAATGATGTATGAGAGGCTTGAATGTACCTTATGGTAACGGTGAAAGAATTATTCATCTTTGTAAAACTCAAATACTGAAACTTAATAACGTTTTTTTCAAGCACAAAGACATTTATCGATACTCATGGACACAAAATACCCGAAAACTATAACCAAATATAGTCGATACCAATTACATTTTTAGCTATGTAATCTAGGGCGCGATGTTTACATTCATTGTTGGCAACCGTGACAACATATTTGTCGCCGGGCTAACTAACTGGAATTTAAATTTCTTCTGTAAAAAATGTCAATTTACCACATTCATTTATTTATTTCCTGACATTGTCGTTCGTTTTGACACTTTAGTTTTGTATTACGAGTTTTTGGTTTAAATGAATTGTGTTGTGATATTTTAAGCTTAAAAAATTTTACTAGCAGACCTTGAAGTCGAACATTGTTCTTTTCAGAACCTCTTTTAGTGCGAAGTGTACAGGGTGGGTCAAATTCGACGCTTTTAAATGGAAACACCCTTTTCTATAGGAGATATACAAAAACTAATATCGGTGTCTGAAGCTCAATTTTCATCAAAAACACGATGGTGAAAACCGCACATCAACAATATCTGTTACCGTTTCGGAGTTACGGGGTGTTTTTCAAAAATGTGCATTTTTAACAAATCGCTATAACTTTTTTGCTATGGAAAATTTTGTATTTCTATGAAAACATTTCCAAAGCACCTTTTTACGTAGAATTTAATGGTTTGAGTATATTTTTTTTAAAATTAATAATTTAAGAATTATTAACAGAAAAATGGAACCCGAAAAACATATTTTTCCAGCAAGACGACGCACCGCCTCTGAACACTGAAGTTATCAGCAAATTTTTGCAGCCAATTTCAAGAATAATTGAACAGCTAACCAAGATCCCAGCCGTTGGCCGTCGAGGCCGCCTGTCTTAGTGCCCGTGGATCTAATCCTATGTATATATTTGCGGAAGAATAAAGGTTCCTTTTCTTCCGTATAATCTAAAGAAAAATTAGAAATACTTAGCAGTTATGAGAGGGTATCTTTCATCCCCACTGAGTTAATGAATTCCGCGAGAAATGTTCAAAAACTGCCCCGTCTGTCCACAACAGAAGACGGTTGATATGTTGTACACCTGTAGCAAGATCTCATGTTTTGGTTTGCTATTTATTTTTATTGTTATTAGATAGTTTAAATGTGTTAATGTTGGTTAAATATATTTTAAATTGTTATAAAATTCTGCATCTCTCATAGCAAATATAATTTTCGTTTTAATTGATGCTCATAGCTAAATTTTTTTTACATTACAGCCGGTGCCGTTCAAAGTTCAAAGCCTACTTATTGAAAGTGGTGAATTTTTATATATACTCTATATCTTGAAGAGGAATCGAGCAAAATATCAAGTGTACAGCATTTCTTTGGAAAGGTAATTTTAAATTTTCACAAATTAAAAATATACAGAGGTCCTATAAAAATTCAAAACTTTCTGTTGAAAATCTTAAATCTATTAATTTTAAGAAAAATTGCGCTAAACCATTAAATTTAATGTAAAAAGGTGCTTCTTGAAAATGGGTTTCTCATAAAATTAAGCAAAATTTTCCATAGCAAAAAGTTGCAAAGATTTGTTAAAATGCATATTTTGAAAAATAACTGTGTAACTCCGAAACGGTACTAGATATCGATATGGTTTTCACCATCATGCTGTTTTTTTGGCAAAAATTGAGCTCCGGACACTGATATTAGTTTTTATCTATATCCTATAGAAAAAGGTGTTTGCATTTAAAGGCCGAATTCTACTCCACCCTGTACAAGATAGCTCTTAATAACCGTAAAAACTCATATCGCAACTTTATTAGAATATCTTTGAACGATAGCAGTAGAAGGGCCCTTTATGTCAAATTTGTCGTTGTTAAGAAAGTGAGTAATTAACTGTTCCTTTCTTGTTGTTTTAGAATTAGGTTCTTATATTAAGGGCTATGGCCCTGTCTGTTTCTACACTTACTTTTTCTTAATCCAAAGTAATGTACTATTTAATGTTGGGATTGTTTCCTCATTGGAAAACTTTTTTTTTGTTTAACACAACACAAGTTGTATCTGTATTATAAATAAAAAAGAATGAACTCTCTAAACAAACTTGTGTGTTAAAAATGAACTAAAAATTAAGAACCCAAAAATTTTGATTCCAAAATATTTACTTTAGTGCCGGTATTTTCAACAAATTCTCGGAAATTGGATCAAGGCTTCCACAAGTTTCTAGAATCTTAATAAATAAAAATATCATGCCTTGCATTAGAAACCAATAAGTCCTAAACATCAGTTGACTTCCATTGAGATTACACATTGGACTGCCTTTGACATTAACTATAATTTTTATTACTAGAATACTTCTATGGAACAGCCTCATTAAAAGTGGTAAATAAAGCAAGCAATTCATGCTAAAAATCAAATTAGAGCTCTGAGGAATTGGTAGCAAAAACATCCCAAAATCCCCAAACGCTGATGGCGATTCTGTAGATAAAAAGCTAATAATAAATAAATAAATAAATAAATAAATAATGATTTTATTGTATAAAAGGCCATTGGCAAGTTTATACACATTGGTTTTCACACTGGTAGGGTTTCCATGTTGTTTCTACCTCCAATTCCACCATAAAATAAAAGCAAATGATCTCTGCAGACTTCTAAATCTGAATTATAAAAAAAGTAAATACCATAATAGTGAATATATTTTTTAAAGTCATTGATCATTAAAACGATTTTAACACCTCTAATTAGTAGACAATAATGTATTATTTTAATTAGCAAACAAACGATTTTTTATCCCAAATTTAAATCTTGAAAAATGGTCTCGAGGCGAGAATTCTTCAGAATTAAAAAAAAAAAAAAAAAAAAAAAAAAACTTATAATTTAAATTCCCTTTGAACTGAATGGACTGTAAAAGCATTTAATCTAATATCTCTATTATGGATTTCTGATCTTTTTATAAGTAAAAGTCTGTATAAATATGGAGGAACTTTGTATGTATAGACTTTATATAATAACATAATATAAAGGTATTGAAAACATAAAGAGAGTCTAGGCTCATTCAATTTAATTAGGTGAGGAGTTACGTGCTCTATAGTGGTAGGAACACAAACAAATCTTACCGATGCATTTTGTACTCTGTATTTTTGCTTGGTTGTAGTTTGTCAAAAAACTGTAATAAATCTGACTACATTAGTCCAAATGTGGATATACCAGCGCCTTTATTAGGTGAAGTTTTGTCGTTTCCATCCAACAAAATTCTGACTATACATGCCTTCAATTTAAATATATTTACGTTTTATACTCTTTATTATGTGGATGTTTGAAAGTCAGGCTGCTGTCTGTAAACTGCCAGGTTCTTGGCAACATATCATCGACTCCATTTGACTGTAGAGGTCAACAATAGATAAATCAAAATTGTTAACAAAGTTTCTACCCTGCATTACCTGCATACAAAGTGCACAGAGTTTTGCCAGGAATTTACTATTAGTCCATGGTTACTACACCATGTTTCATAAGCAGCCAAATCGCGGTTCAAAATAGTAACAGAGTCCCCAGCATCTTCAATGGCAGTGTCCAGATATATCTGTACATCATCAGCGTACATATGCATTTGACACTTATGAATCGCTGATGGCAACCAAATGTGTATAAAAATAAGAGTGGGCCCAAGATGCTACCCTGCGGCACTCCATTCGTTGTCGCGCTAAAGTTGGATAATTCTAAACTATTCAGCTTTACTCGTTGTGTCCTATCATTTAGATAATCTTCAAACCAAGACAATGCAGCAGTATCACATCCGATGAATCGAAGCTTAGCTAAAAGCAATTGAAACTTAACCGAATCGAATGCCTTACTCTGATCCAAGAGAACTAACACTGTACACTTAGAACCATCCATGGCGTGAGAAAGATCATCTACAATCTTAAGCAAAGCTGTAGATGCCCCATGTTTAGCACGAAATCGAGATTGGACCATTGGAAGAATATTGTTAGTCTCCAAAACTCTGCAAAAATTTCTTTTATAAATTCATCTTTCGAAGTAATCTGCGTGATATAGCCGGTACATAATTGATAGGTCGCAAAGCATCAAAAGAACCAGGCGTCGATACCTTAGTTATAGGGAGAATATTAGCTGATTTCCATGCACAAGGAACTTTACCAGATATGCAGTGTGGGTAACATGAGGTTTAGTGTAATACTCTTTTCATTGATATTGTTTGCAAATTCGTAAGTATTGATTTAGTATTTCCTTTAGGTTAGTATAGCCGAGTTCATTGCATTAATTAAATTAATACTAAAATGTATTAATTTAATTTTGATATTGATTTAATCGATTCAGATATCACATTTTATGGAAAAGCCGGCAAAGAGTACCCCAAGGCTAAGGATTGATTGGTTGAGCGCTGCATCACAAGTACGCTAAATTATTTTGAGGTATACTGTATTAATCACAATTTTGTACAGTGGCACCCAATTGGTAATATATTTTTCTAGTTTATTGCTTGTTATTTGTTAAAAAAAAGTGTCTAAATAATCACTCTGTTCGTTATTCTACATACAGGATCTACACGGAGCGGCAGAAACACGTGTTGACTTCTCGCGTACCAAAGGCGTACCCAAAAGCGTAATGTTTTCATTGTGATAAATGCATCTGATCGATAAAATTGTTATCTTAATAAATTCTAATCTAAAGTCAGTCTATTTCTATTGAATTAAATCAGTCCAACAGCACGGGAATCTATTATTTTCGGTGATAAATACAGCTGCAGGGTTATGTGGGCTGGGTCGATAAGGTCAATAGACCAGACTTAAGGTTGGGAATGGTTTCTATATTTCAACTGGAAATTAAAATCATTCGATTCGTGTTTAGAAGTAAACGTATTTTTTTCATTATTTAAATACCTACACACACCGGAAAAGTCTAGGGATATTACAATTTTATCCAGCCATCGTCAGTAATTTTATTATTTGTAATTTCTGATATAATAAAAATTAAAAATAAATAAATAGTTTATATAAAAAAAAAAAAAAAAAAAAAAAAAAAAAAAAAAAAATTTCTAAATTTAATTTGATTTTATTGATACGTTTTTCTTGTGTTCTGCAATGTATGTTTTTTTTTCTAAACTGTGAATTAAAAAGATAAAACCATTTTACTTAATAAAGGATATAGCCTCCTCTAATGTTCATTACAGCCCTACAACGTCTCTCCATGCTCCTGAATCAGGAGTCCTGATCAGGTTGTCGATCTCTTCTGAGGTACAGCCTGTCACGCTGCATTCACGGCCCGAACCAGATCCTACGAGTTTTACGAGGCATACCCATTCTCAAAATTCTCCTTTGGACCGCATCCCATACGTGCTTGATGGGGTTGAGGTCAGGAGATTGTGCCGGCTAGGGTAAGATGTTTAATTGATGTGCATTGATAAACTCACTTAAAACTCTGGCTGTATGAGGCATTGTCATGCATGAGAAAGAAGTTTCTCCCAAAATCATTGGTATATGGTAATACGACAGGCTCAAGAATTAAATCACGATATGTGATTCCCGTTAGAAACCTTTCAAGAAAAAACGAGATCGGTTTTTCGGCCTAACAGAACTCCTCCCCAGACCATAACTGGTTCCACCTTGATAAGGGAACTTCCTGAACATGATCCAACTGAATAAGATTTCCTGGTTCTTTCCATACCCTAAGCCTTCCCAAATCCGGATGAATTCCAAAGCGTGACTCCATCCGTGAAGAGAAATACTGGCCCATTGTCTATCTGACCACTGAATACGATCTTGAGCCCATAAATATCGTAATCTCCTTGGATTTCCCTAAGTTAGGGGTTGAGCTCTCCAGGGGCGTCTGATTCTTAAGTTGACCTCTTAATCTATTGCGAACAGTACATATGTTACATTATGTGTTTCCGGAGAATTAAACTAAGCTCTTGCGCTGTAAGAGTCGGTCGGCGTCGAGCATCTAATTGTAAAAAATGATCCTGCTGAGGGGTAGTAATGCCTTGTGTACCTTTCAGCAACATAACCACTTTCACAGTAGCGTACACTTAATCGCAATACTACTTACACTTTCCGTTGTGTTTAATGCTCTAGCTACGCCTAATGCTCTAGCTACGTCGATTTGGCGCATTCCAGCTTCAAGTATACCCATGGCCTTTAGTACTCATCTCCTGTTAAGACGTTCATACCCATAATGTCATGTTTAATACTAAACAGAGTTATTTAAATGAATTCTGGCCAGTTATCATAAAACATAGCCAGTAAGTTAACCCGAACAACTGGATGCTAGTGCTTTCGGCGCATTTGATAAAAATGCACAAACACTTCGGGCACATCCAAATTTAAAAATAATTGAAAGGGACTACTGCTCAATGGAAGTAGAAAGAATCGGCCTACAAATATGTGGCTGTTTATTCAAAAACACGTATTTTAACCTTTAATAAAATGAGCGTTCCCTGAAATTTTCCGGTGTGTGTATATTAACTTATCTAGTTGATAACGGAGTCATATAACTATCCAAAACATCGTAACATTTTCACTCACCGGGTACCGGTGCACCTTTAAAATTCCTTTGAGCCTTTATATCCTATTCCAGGATCGATTTTACCGATCTCTTTAAGCACCTGGTGCCAAATTCATTCTATTGCCTTGCTTCATTCTAATCCGTCCGACGATACGCTTTGATACTGATAATTTGATTAAAATTTTAAAAATATATATTTATGAGGTTTTTTTGCGCGATTTTTAAATTCCATTGCATTTTCTGCTGTCTCCGGTTTGTCGATATACGCTGGTGCTATTTATACTCGCTGCCGTAACAATTTTCCTTTGCCATTATTACTTATACTTTATTACTGGCGTCAGATTAAATCATTCCAAAAGAGTGCATAGATAAACGCAACAAGTTTAGATTGGTAAGCCCGTAAAAATTTTGTGTCGCGAAATTGTTTTGGTTCGCGACCGTTGTATGCGATTTGGCGCTGCTATTATAGCGGTCGCCAAGAACAACGGCAAAACAAAGCAGGTGTCAATTTCCTGTCAAAGTCAGAATCCAATAACTTCTGCACCCAAACCTCAGCTCCTAATAAACTAATTCCCCTGCCAGTTTAAATTGTCCATTTTCAAAGCAATATTATTGTTATCTCTTTAACATGAACATACTTGCTACATGTGTAAATATTTTTTAAATAAAAAAAAACATTAAAAACTTAAAAAGCCAGCTGTGGAATCCGGGAAACTGCAAAACCATCGTGGATCGTGGCATAACGTAGCTCCAACAATTTGTATTTATACTGATTAAAGTCCTGAGTATAAAATAAAGTTTCGTATATGCAAATACACCGCCATTTTATTTATAAAATTAAACGAAATATTAATTTGAATGTTAACATTTGCGATATAATTCCGTGTGCTTGAACCGTCTGGAAATTCAAAGTTTTAGTCGCACTGCTGCAAGAATAGCGCCATTTAGTGTTTACATTGTCCTATGGGCACTTTCCAATCTTAAACTTGTTTCATTTATCTAAGTGAAAAAGTGTCAAAAAGTCCGCTATCGTACGAACGTGGGTCCAGGAATCCGGCATGAGAAGTCCCTGAGATCGAGACAGATTAATTTGAGTCGGCATTCCCAGTTTATCGCTAAGAAACCGCCAGCTGCCAGCTTCTTTCAAATTGATAAATGAATTCAGTAATTCTATAGGAACGCGTAAGCATATATTGTTGCAGACCGGGTGTGGACCTGACCTAACCTAAATACCATGGCTCCGCCCTCGGATGACCTTAACATCACATTATAGAATAGACACCGTAGTGATTCATTCGAAGATTCGGGAAGAATCGAGTTCCACTTGAATGGAGTAGTACATACGAGAACATCCGAAAACCTTCTCTATGCACCTAACGATCCATGGACTATTCTAGTAAACATTAACTGTAGGTATAAAAGCCGGCGGCAGTGGCCTAGAGAGGGCAGCTATAAATATACCGAAAGGCAGCTGATTTAAATCAAAATAAATTCCAGTTATAAATCAAGTTTGTAAATAGTCTCCATAAGTCTCTTTATCGTTACTACTTATTTTAATTCATCGTTAAATAAATATGAAAGGTGTTTAAATAACTGTGATTCTCTAATTCCATTAACGGGAACCTCGACGAAAACGTAAATAACATTAACTTAACGGACTATGTATAGATTTGAGAAAAGTAAACGAAGTTTCTAACTTTATGTTGGGTAGAAGACCTTTGCTCTGAACCACAATCATTGTGGTCCGTTGACTAGGGACCAAAGCTATGCTGGATCTTTAATGTAAAAATTACGAAAAATATTAGTATCTTCTTCAAAAGCGAATACAATATATGCAAAACACCATGTGGATAGATATTTTTGCACGACTTGTAAATACCATTCCGCAATTTTATTGCTGTCCTAACCTGAATGAAGTTATAAACGTGTTAATGGCAAACTAAACAAACTCGTGCCAAATATGGCCAAATCCATAAGTAAGATTGGTTTGAAATAGAAACTATAAATAGAGTGCATCTTAGAAAATTGGAAATTACATTTAGTCAGTAATTCTAAGATTTAAACAGAGTTTATGCTGAAATAAAATATCTTCTTAATAACTGGCATTCTCTTTAATTATTGAATGTTTAGAAGTTTTAGTCAAATGTATCGCTAACCGTTATCAAGAGTGCACTATTCTAAAATAAAAAGTACTCTAAAATTAGAGCAATGCATTCACTCGTGATGGTGTTGGATGCAATAAATAAATAAATAAATAAATGCCTTCATTGTCAAAAATTTTCCAATTGACAAAGGTAAACTAACAAACAAAGTAAAAAAACAAGCTACACAAACAAACAATAAAAGATAATACAAAACATTATACTAATAACATTCTTATTATTGCAACATAATTATCTATAAACGTTTACAAATGTCAAAGAAACAAAAAAATAAAAAAATAATATCCAAAATATTTCAGTTAGTTTTATAGTAAATGCCCAATTACCCTTGAATGAGAAAAAATTCCATTCTGATGTCATTAGTAAATATAGCAATAAAGTGCCATTAGACCAGTGCTTCTATGATCTGTAAAATCTGATTTTCAAAATATAATCCATTTAAGGCGTGGAAAGCCTGTCTAGTAAATAAGAGTTCTAGTAGTAAATAATGGCTAAAAGGAAGTCGAAAAAATGGTGCATTTTTCTGAGTTGTATACATTGAACTTTAACTAACTCTGAGCGTGGGGTAGGTAGATAAAGATCTCGCTATGCATTCCTGAGTGGATAAGATGTGTGAGATGGCCTTTCTAGAGAAGCTGATACATGTTTACGTATTAGTCAAACGGATTCAAATATAGATAAGGAAGAAAGAGTCAATTTTAACTCTTTTAAAAAAGTCCTGAATGAGCTCTGCTGTTTAGTCCCAGTGAATATCGAACAGCTCTGCTCTGGAGCTTGAAAATGCATTCAAATTGAGTCGCACAACACGCACCTCAGAATGGGAAAGGGTATACCTGAGGTGCGACTCAAAGAAGTGCATAATAAACAGTCTAGCCACTGACAAGTCAAGCTCCTTAGAAACAGAGACCCTAATGCAAACAGGCAGAGCTCAATAATTTTTTCGACAAAGCAACGATATGCATGTCCCATTTTGTTGAATTGTCTACAACAGTTTTTCCTGGGGAAGAATTTTAAGTGATTCTTACGGGACACAATTATGTGTCGTTAAGTACAAAAGTACAAAAATGAGTTTCTTTTATAATGACAAAAGTTTTAGTTTTGAAATGTTGAGACTCAGGAGGCTCGAATCGCACCAAGATTTAATGGTGATTAAGCCATTTGATATAATCCTACAAGTGCTGCGGGATGTCCCTTGTTGGCTCCAAGGAAGTTTAAAGTCGTCCGTAAAAAAAGACATATATTTTGCTAAATTGATGTTTATGTTAGTAAATGCCGTTAATAAAAAGAAGAAACAAAATAGGGCCTAGTAATGAACCTTGTGGTACTCCACATCCTATTGGCTTTCTAGAAGACAACGTGGTATCCACCTCACAAGTTGACTTCTAATGCTCAGATACGACTTAAACCATCCGAGAGATGATCCCAAACCTAAGTAGCTAGTGCAGTTTGTTAATGGGATCTTAGTGATTTGCTACACAATTGAACGCCTTAGAAAAATCACAGAAAATTGTTGTTGTAGAATGACGGTTGTTTAGGCTGGAGTAAACTTTATTAAGGAGGGAAAAAATAGCGTCATTTGTGGACTTGCTGCTTAGAAATCCAAACTGATATTCAGTAAGTATTTTGTAATTAAACAGAAAAGATACCAACCTTCTTTTAACCAACCTTTCTAAGATCTCAGATAGCGTTTGAAGGAGTGCAATTGGGCAATAGTTAGAAGCTTCATCTTTGTCTCCTCTTTTATGCAGAGGAATAATTACTGCTGTCTTAAGACATTTTGGAAAACACCATTTTGGAACGACATGTTTTTTATTATTTTCTAAGTACTATAAGAATTGATGTAGATTATCTGGAAAACATTTTAAAGTTAGCCCGTCAGTCCCAGAAGAGGATTTATTTTGATGGTACTAATTGTAATTCAAGTGAAGCCTTCTAAAACTACGTAAGGAAAAAAGAAAGAATCTTGTAAAGTTTACATTTACATTGGCCAGAGAGAGATAAGAAAGTGGATCATGAGGAGGATATATGGTATTAGTTAAGTTTTTCGCTTACATTTACAAAGTAATCGCTAAGGTTCTCAGGCGAGGCAGAGATATTGCTAGACGAAGAAGATTTGTTTTTCAACTCATTCACAATAGACCATGTTTCTTTAGCAACATTACCAGAATTGACTATTCTCCTATTATAATAAAGTATGAGGTTCTCCACTGAGCATCGTTAATATTATATGTGTCTAAAGATCTTAAAATGACTGTTATGACTGTTTATTAACTATCATAACAGTCATTTCACATCATCACCACAGTCAAAAAACAAGAAAGTAGTAACTGCCAAACCCTCTTCGAAAAAAATATCCCGGTTACTCCATTGCTTTGCAATATGTTAAAAACTGACTTAAATCTATAAGTATAAGAACCATCTGTGCTGCTTCATTCATTAATCAAAGCTCATATATTCGAATCTAAAAGTTTTAACGAATATTTTGATGCCTATGTGTCACGCTAAAAATAACTTCAAGTAGGAAGATACTGAGAATAAAAAATACACACGTGCTAGGAGCACTTATATGATTCAACCCCGGCTCCATAAGCTTTTTTTTATCTTGGTTGGTTCTTAAAGTGGCACTTCCTGTAAAAAAAGCAGCCATGTTTTCAAGTAGCTGGTGGTAAAATTAAAAAAAAGTAGACGCACACGACTTTTATTATCATTTTGAAATTTTCTCCTTCACAGATTTACAGTTTTCAGTAAAACAATGTCCAGAAAACTATTTTTTCTATGTAAAGTATATTTAGCCTTTTATTATGATTTTTTATTTACGTGCAAAATAAGTATTTATATTATGTTTTGTTTACCGCGGATTATAGAATATGTTATGAAGAATTTAACTTCTAATCAGATAAGGGGAATAATTTTTCAACAATCCGGATATTATGATAGTAATGGCAAAGTATCGATATAAAGACAGACATTACCATCTTTAAATTGAAAGAAAATGAAGAAAATTGGTAAAATACGTTAGATAATAAGATGCTTTTCCCCTTACATTATTCCAATGCCAGTTATGTGTTTCGTTATTTGAAGTGTGCACATTCTTATAGATTATTCTATTACATTTCCAAAGATGGATATATTATTATTCGCGCGATTTATTTAAGTTCTTTGAGGTCATGCCAATTTTACAGAACTACATAAGTTTTCGAAATAACAATCCATTAAGTTCTTATCTATATGGTTGCAATTATTCCTAAACCGTTGTTATACATTGTGTTGTATCGTCGACCCGAACATAGAAAATTCTATGTAAATTTTATAATAATAAAATTATGAATAAAATTCTCTATTTTATTTTTCAAAAAAAATATATTTGAAACTTTTTAAAGGACTCATTAAAATGAAGCTAGTTGTTCGTTTTGAATAGTTTATACATAAATTCCTTGGTTTGATATTTTTCGATTATATTTCCAAGTATTCTGGTACTTTTATTTACTTGTTTTTCATCTTCCACTTGTAACAGAATATTTAATTCATTTTAATTTATTATTTCTCGATAATGCTTATCAATAATATTCTTCTTTTATTTTTTTTTATTTTTATATTCTTTTTACATTTACAGTATACTAATTGTTCTCGATTATTTGGAAAATTAATAAATCCTTTACAGTCTGTAGACTATTTACTACAAAATACCACAAAACTAAAATTGGCTTTTTCTTCAGTTATATATTTCATATTTACAAATTTCTTATTCCATTCAGGACTAGATTACTTTTAGCCGACCAAGCCAAATACCAACAGGTATGGTAGGCTATTAATTAAGATCGGCCAAAAAAAAGTTTTTTTTAATTTCACTCAAAATGAGTTATTTGGCCCATAAATTACCTGAATACAAAATATGTTCATGGTGTCTCTCTGTCTGTCTGTAACACGATAACTCAAAGACCGTTAAACCGATTTTAACCAAATTTGGCACAAAAATACTGTGGCACCCGAAAATCTGGCTATTAGTTTTTGGTGGTGGTGGGGGTTGGTAAGGGTGTATGGGGGGGAGTTAAAAATTTAAAAAAAATCGTAACTTCAAAATTACAGTAGTTAGCGAAACGCGGTTTTCAATTTAAGATTAGGAATAATATTTGCAACAAAATTTGTAATAACATCAAAATCAGTCAAAGTCGCAGTTTTTGAGATATTCCCCATACAGCACATCAAATCACATTTACGATGTGTATACATTATTAGATGCAGATACAGGGTGACACAATTCCCCCGATGTAAATATGCTACGTTTACACATTGTAATTCAACACGTATGCAGAAAGGTTAAACGTCCGCCTCACAATAATGTAGCCACAGTATAGCATTTATGTATACACAAAGTAAGGGATACACAGTGTGCCGTAGGATACACAGTGCTTGTGTATTACGTTTAAACTCTGTTTACACATTGCAGTTGTGACTACCGCGTGTATACGTATGTATTTTGCTTCATATATACATCTTGTGCTAGATAAAACTACTTCTTATGAACGAATTTAGGAAATAATACAAGTTTTGATGCCTAACTTTTCGTTCTTTTTAAGAATTATTAA
Source organism: Sitophilus oryzae (assembly GCF_002938485.1). Classification (NCBI taxonomy): domain Eukaryota; kingdom Metazoa; phylum Arthropoda; class Insecta; order Coleoptera; family Curculionidae; genus Sitophilus; species Sitophilus oryzae. The sequence continues at coordinate 57,584 of NW_022146869.1, read as the reverse complement.
AGAAAACATTGTAAAAGAACAGAATTTGTATGAAAATGTATTAAAAATATAAGTACCTAGTATAACAACATACTAAAATGGTAAACACTGGTATATATCGCCACGATTTGGTGGACCTCGTTTAGTCATTTTTTCTCCTCTTTTCCTTCCAAGCAGTTGGTTTGTTAGCATACTCATTCATCGAGCACTCTGTTGGACTTTGTTGTATTTTATTTCTAGATTAACAATCTCACCCTTAAATTTTATATGAAACTGATTATTGAATATTAAACATATCTGTATATTGATCCATCAATAACTTACCGAATATCAGTGTAAGAAGTTCTTTGAAGTGTTTAAATCTTTCTTTCTCTGGTCCATTTAGATTTTTATTATTTCCAAATTAAAAAAAAAATTATATTGCAGAGCTAACCTCACTAACCTCTTTATCACTATACGAGAATATTTGGAGTTTACATTCATTGGAGTCAAAATTTGGTAAATTGGGTATCGAGTACGGGAAGAGTCGCTACTATAATATTAATAATACACTTAGGAAGGTGTAACAAGGTAATTAAAAACTTGTGCTTATCTTTAAATCTTTTTTAAACTACACACAAACAGAACATTTATATAGAGCTTCCGAATAATAAAACAATAATGGCTGCTAACACGTACCACTGCTAGAAAGGAGAAAGGAGAGAGGACACATAAGATACACTTGGTCGGTGTGTCTACGCTGAGGCTATCCGCGCGTGCGCACACCTTCATTTCATGCTAGAATGTAGACACAACAGTACACTATTACTATTATTAGTGTCTATATAGATATTTATATTATGTGTATACGTCACATTTTTACAAGGTGTGTACTATAGGCACAACTATGATACGAAGTATCACACATATATATGACTTATACATTGTATGTCTCATATACCGACGTCAGATTTCATCATTTTAATAATTATTTGTTCCGCTACAAAAAACTCTTTAGAATCCTGTGTGCACACGGTATACGGTATACAACTAGTAAACACTGTATCACACTATTCTATCAATATAAACCTGCGTGTATCTCATATGCATATGTTAGATGAATCTGAAAGATGAACACTTAGGTTCACTTTAACATATTTTGTTCATCATGTGTCTCCTTTGTAGAAACGTAATTTCATTTGCACGTGCTGTATGGGTCCGTGTTTCCGTAGTCCGTTTTTGAGAAAATCCGTGTGGAGAACTCCAAACTCCCATCGGACGCGACCCCAGGTGGCGGATAGGGGAAATAACCGCGGACCAAAATTGGAAAAATTCCTTTACTTTGAAACTAAAAGAACTGCCTCCCAACTTTCTATTAACATATTCTAGTATGGGCGGCTATACGTGCCTCCCGGCGCCGATTTTTTAGTTAATTTAGTATTTGTTACCTTAGATAACTCCAAAGGAATTCGTAGAAACTATTGAAAATGAACAATTTGCTTCATTTTAAGAAGTTCTTTAAAAAGTTTCAAATACATTTTTCTGGAAAAGAAAATGGGGAAAACTTTTTCATCATTTTTAAGATTAACATGGGATTTCCTATGTTCAGGTCGGCGAAGCAATAGACTGTATGATACAGGGCCGTTTTAAAACAATAAATCTTCCTACAGTACTATTATTTTTTTTTTCATTTACCGCGTTATTGTAGAAACTCAACCGAGGTAAATTGCGATATAGACATATACACATCAGACGGCAATAAATCCAGAGCTTTCTTTTAGGCTTCCACCTCTGCAAAACCGCAACGAACGAGGTCCGTACACGATTCTCGCCCACGTATGTGCCATTTTGTCCGTTATTTTTTCCTTTTATTGCTTTAGATCAACGTCCGGGGCGTTTGGGCGTTGTTGCGACACGATTTCTGCATCGAATCGAATCCAATAATTAAGATAAACGTCGACAATGTGCCATTCATACGAAATATTATCGTTTCCTTCCATTATTTGTCCAACTTTGAAGTATTTGTCTGGGTTCGAGACAAAGCTCTTGGATAAACAACTTAAGTTTTCTAGTTTTCTATATCTACACTCACCGACACAAAAAACGAGCACAAAATTTTGATGTTATACACTTAGATTAACAATGTTATACAGGGTTGTTCACCACATACGACACGGAATATTGTAGCTAAACGATTTGAGTTTTACAAATTGTAAGTTTTCAATATTTTTAAAAAAAAAAAAAAAAAAAAAAAAACAATTTTAAAACTATTTTTTACAAAATAATAAAAAAAAAAAAAAATTTAAATAAAAAAATGTCCAAAGTTTTATTTCTTTTAAATACGCGAACCACCCTGATATCTTATTATCACTTTTTTCAGCTTTAACGATTACAATTAACGGTCAAATGCATCATTGCACAGGTTATATTACACTTACCAATCACATACTCGTTTTTGAAATATTTTCAATTTTGTGAAATTGCCACTCACATTCTTAAAGCTTCATTCTCCGAGAAGATATCAAAGTTTAATACTAAAATATTTACTTTGCAGTAAATCTAAACTATTTACAGTATGCACATCAATATTTATTTTATAATAATAAAAACTTTACTACCCTATACAGAGTGTTAAATACTTTATTTTAAATAAGTTATTAGCTTTAAACGGCAATAAACTTGTTTATTTAAATGGAACACCCTGAATATTTATGAAATCAGATGCACAATTTAAATTGTCTATCAAATTTTTACCTATCTCTCAAGTTTCCGTAGAAAAAAATGCATTTTTCTTGTAATTTAGAACTCAGTTATCAATATACCCATGGAATACTGACAATTTTTAGATATTTTTAAAGCATGTACAAAAATTTTAAAGAGTACAGAACAACTAATATTGTCAATATACCTAGTTCATTTATTTCATTAAAAAAAATTAAAAAACTGTTTAAATATTTGTTAAAGGAGGACCAATTAATATGATTCCAGTATTCAAACTAGCATTTTAATTGACTGTTTGCGTGGATTAATTGCTCCAAATAACTAACCAACTGAGATTAATTATGTTTATTAGACAGTGTAGTAAAAAGACTTAACACCTTAAAAATAATATTTCATTTTTTGATAAATGCCCTTATTTTTATAACAACAGAGACGTTCATTTTCATAACTTATTATTATTATTGATTTTCTGATTCAAATCCACATTTATAATTAGAAAATATTGACTCAAAACTGACAACTAAAGAGACAGCTTTATTTATCTGTCAAATTATATAGAAACCAACGCCAACCCAGCACAATATTTTTTCTACTCGTAATAAATTCCTTGAAATAATAATTTCTGAATATTTTTTAAAACGTAACTCGCTATGGAAAAAAATTATGTTTTATACACGACGATAAAATTGCATTATCGTCGTTATAAAATACCATTTTATCGTCGCAGCAGTTTAAACATATTTTTCTTGAGCACAGTAGGTTTCTTTTTATTCTATAAGAACACCTAGAGCAAAGAACTTTTCATTTCTAGTTACACCTCTTCACCGGTTATTTTGCATACCATAGTGCCTTTCAGTATTTGCCCTTAGTTCTCGTGGAATTATTGGTTGAGGAATCTTTTTTCCATCATTGGATTTGTAATATCTCTAGCTAGATGTTTAAGAAAATCCAATGTCCCATTTTGGAGAAAATTGGGGTATAATATATGTATTTATCTACGTCAGTGAGTTAAGAAGCTCTTAACTCACGCATTTTGAGTGAGTTAAGAGCTTCTTACTCACGCATTTTCATTATCAAACTCCTTGTTTTGATGGTTATAGATTACTAAAGAGAAAAAAATATTTTCTAAAACATTTATTTTGCACTAATTTGGAAAAATATGTTATGAGTACCTTTTCATTTCCATAGTTGTGTACTTTTTTTTCGGTGCCCCATTTTGCATACTTAGAGTATGTATATTCATACTTGTTTCGATCTTGCTGGAAGCAATCCAGAAATGGCTCTGAATGTCTCTTCTTCAATGTCAGAGGAAATACTTTCCGAATCGCTCATTTTTTAAACTAGTGACATCAATATTATTTACTGTCATATTGACATTGCCATGCATGGTGTGTTATTTGAACAAAGGTATTAAGGTAATTGATTTTTATGATAGGTATATAGTTAAGTAACATTAATTTTTAAAATTCATTGTGTGTTTTTATAGTTCGACGGAGATAAAATATTATACGCGAGTTAACTCCATTAAGATACTTCTGTGGTTACACACACGTATCTTAATGATGCTTTCACACAAGTATCTTAATGATGCTGTTAACTCACTTGTATCGTAAATAAATATCTATTATGGTGCTAACATCAACCCTTTAAAACATTGTCAAATTGCAGGCGTTTTCAAAATATAGAGGGACGTTTAGCTCTGTAGTCGTTGATGGTTAAATAAAACATACATCTCTGTAGGGAAATACGACGGCGACGTCCCAATTTTTCAGCTCGCCGTCTTTTCCCTATTATATTATTTTTGATTTGCGTGTTGCGCGCCCCCTTTATGGCGTTCCTTTTGTTTCTCGATACACGTTCAGATCCGTTTAATGCCTTTTGACAACAATATTCAATATAAGTTGTTATAACGTTCAAAAGTGAATAAAAAAAATGAAACGAAGGAGATTTCGTGCCGAATACGGTCTAGCTAGCTTGTTTCGAACAGAAAATTTGTTCAAAAAGTGTGGGGGCAAAAATTCGTTACAAATCAGAGGGTTGAAAATATAATATTTTTACTTATTTTTAAAGAAAACATGTGTTTTTATGGTTTAAAACAGTTGTTCATCACAACTGTGTTTAAAACATTATTTGTTTTAAACTACCGTATGATGTACAACTTAACTTATAGATAGGAACTAGCGAAAACAAGAAATAACCATCTTATCTGACAGTCAAGCCTTAAGAGCGATAAACTCAGTAATCATCAATTCGAAGCCGGTCTAAGAATGTCTAAAGAAGTTGAACGAACTAGGTAAAGAAAATAAAGTCCTCCTACTCTAGGTTCCAGCCCACCAAGGGATAGAAGGCAATGAACTTGCAAACGATCTAGCTAGAACAGAAGCGAACACTCCACTAACTGGACAGGGACCGTTCTGCCTCCCCAGTAAAAACCAACTTAAAACAGAACTCAAAAACCTGGAAAGGAAATCCTCCAACAGTCTAAGACACTCGAGCAAATTTCTCTGGACTTACGACTGAAAAAAATCAAAGTAAGAGCAATCTCCGGATTATCACGAGGTTTTTAACAGGACATTGTCTCCTCAACGAATACCTCAGTAGATTACCTAAAAAACCACGGTGAATGCATTTTCTATGAGGAAAATAACACGAGAACCATTCGTACCATAAACTTTGATACAACTGATATCGGATATGGAGAACTAACCTCTGTAAAACCGTCAACCCTGAGAATTGATGAGTTATAACTCAAGAAAGAGGACCCAGTAGATCTATAAGGTCGCGGTGATTCAATTCCACCCTCCCATACAATCTAAAAAAATTATTCTTACTTATAAATTCTTCTTTGCCATTTCAGTACCTTCTTCTTCTTCGTACTTCGACCAAGTCCTGTGTTTTCTTCAATGGTTCCCTAAGAACAGTTGGGATGATGAAGACCAGCGTCATACCATCTTATAGGTGGTCGTCCCGGCAGTCCAGGCGTGTTGGGTCATTTCTCCCTTAGCAATTTTCGCTAACTGGTCGTTTGCCATCCTGTCCACATGGTCTCCATTCTCTTCTCCTCCTTTCTTGCCCATCTTACTACATCCTGTACTTCACATGTTTCTCTTATATCATCACTTCCTTTCCGGTCATATAAGGTATATCCTGTAATTGATCTAAGTGTTCGCATTTCTGTTGTTCTTAGGAGCCGTTTTGTTGTTGTGTTCTCTGCTCTGGTCTCTATCGCATATGTCACAACCGGTCTCACGCAAGCCTTATAAATTCTAACTTTACTTCTGACGCTCATATATTTATTCCGCCAAATTATTTTCATTAAATATCCTGATATTAATGATGCCTTTGTTGTTTGGGGTTTTATTTCCTCTTTGAGACTCCTAGTGCTTGATATATTTGCCCCTAGATATTTAGATGAAATCACTTGTTCTACACTCTGATCATAGATTGCGAGTTTGCATCTTCTAGGCTCTCTAGATATTGTAAGGCATTTTGTTTTGCCGTTTGTTGGAACTTATGTAGAAGCTTTTGTAAGTTATCTTCGGCTTCAGATATGAGTGCTGCATCGCCATCAGAACATATTATTTTTGTTCCTTTATCTCCCAGTCGATATCCTATCCCAGCTTGCTTCATTTATGATTTCGTCCATTACGATGTTGAACAGGGTTGGGCTTAAGTTATCTCCTTGTCTGATTCCGGTTGTCACAGTTATTTTTCTGCTTAGTTTATTGGCCACTTTTACTTCTTTTGGTTGGTGTGGTTCTCGGTATTCAACTCTTCGATAACTTTTATAATATTCGACTGAATTCTCGGTTGAATCAATACCTCAGTGTAAATATTAATCGTATTTATCAAAAACATCAATTTCGGTATCACCCTGTATAGATACTATTAAATAACGAATGGAGTTATCGGTGCGGTTAATTATTTGAAATAAATCAACACATACGCACAGCTATTGAAGAGCGAATTTGAATATATAAAGTTCATTTATTATTTTATGCCTAACCCTCAAACAACTTTAAAACGAAATCATATCGACGGCTTGCTTCTGCAGAAATTCGATCCTTATGAGGGTTTAAGGAATATAATATGAATATTTTCGGGAGGCGTAAATGTGTTGTACATTTAGGTCGAGGGATATTTCGGTATATTCCCAGTTAATGTCATTATTTTAAAGTAACGCCAGGCGGGGTTTTTAATGAAGGCTTGAGTTGTCTTTAGGGCATATTATTAATGTGATTTTTTGGTTATTAATTATAGTCGATATATGTGGGTAGGTAGAATGTTCCTTTCGTATGAGTAATGCGACTAAAACTCGAGCTTTATAAACTTTCATATGTTTTTGATGGTGTTTTTGGATTGTCATCGTCGCCACACAAGAGTAACGTTCTAAAAATAAATTACTCCACCATAATTCTTTCTTCTTCTAATAAATTGATTTTGATTTGACGTAGGGGAAAGTCGAGACAAATTACTCAAAAAAATACAAAAATTATTATTCAACACGTACTAGAACTAAGGAAAAACTATTTAAAAAATCGATCTCAATGAGCGGAATCTCGGGGCTTTGACAAAAGCCAGTGTCTGGTAACGGTTTTAGAGTGGTGAGGTGTTCTGATGTTTCCCCATTTTCCCCACAGAATCTGCATTTGCCGTTGCTTCTTAGCTTCAATCTACTGAGATATTCAATGAGGAGACAGTTTAACATCACCTAGCTTTTAAAATGACCGTTAAATAACTTATTTTATTATTTCCAATCATGTTGCCTAAAGACAGTGGCGGATACAGAGGGGGGGGCCATGGGGCACGGGCCCCCCTTAAAATGTATGGATTTGGTTAAAAATTAGGTTTTTGGGTTTAAAATGGCTCCCTAAATAGCATATTCTACATTACTTTTTATTCGGGTAAAATAAGTACCCCCCTAAAATAAATTCCTGTATCCGCCCCTGCCTATAGAGAACCTCTGGTTGCCAAACTTGTACCAGTAAGAATTACGAAAATATCAAGTTTAATAGAGGAATCTTACAGTAGAACTCTAAGTATACAGTGTGGTCCGAACTGTATTCCGAAAACTTCGGGAGCATATTCTGCAGATAAAAAGAAGTAAAAAACTTCTTATAAATATATGTCCTAAAATGCTTAGTTTCGGAGATACAGGGTGTAGAAGTTTCATTTTTATATCGATTTTTTCCAAATAATTTCTGAAGTAAAGTAAATATTTGGATGAAAATTGGTGCCTGATAGTTTTTTTAACATCAGAAATTTGATTTTGATGTCATTATGACTCCTATTTGTAGAGGGCGCCACCTGCATGTGATTTAACTCTTTTGAAGAGTAGTAACTTTTTGTCCGTACCTGTATAGAACTGCTGAATTAAAAAATATACATTTTCGTATTTTTTACATAAAAAAGTTTTTTTTTTTTTTTTTTTTTTAAAAATATGGATATTTATTTAGAATTGGAATAGTCAATACATGTCATTAAATGACAAAAAATAAGCACTGCTTAAGTTAGGATAGTTATGGACTAAAAAGATAAAATTGGAAATTTTCTATTTTTTTACAATATACATCATAAAATATTTCTTAGAAAAAATCAAAAATAAAAAAAAAAAAACAATCAAAATTTTATGATTTTTTTTTTTTTTTTTTTGATTTTGATGTCAACATGTTAATTTATGTCAAGAATGACAGGTAATTGATAATTTCGATTCAAATATCTCGAGAACTATTACTCGTAGCGATTATTACTTAAGAGATCTTTTTTACGTTAAAAACGTACGTAAATGATATCATTTTTACTTGTAGTATTACAGGCTACGACGAAAAGTATATTATATTGGTAATGTGGGGGAAGAGCACCACAGGAAAAAGAGGGAAGGGCGCCCGCGACAAGGAGGGAAAGGCCAGATGGACAGCAAAAGCGAAGGGACGCACGAGCAAAAAACGCCCAGACACCAAAGGGCATCAAAGCGGGGAGGGGACCCGCAGGAAGAGGGGACAAAAAAAAGCCGAAAAGAAAAAGGAAACGGCAGACACCCCTGGAGGGAGCAGCCGAAACGTAAGCAGAGGAGAGAGACAGACGGGAGAAGAACGGGGGACGGATGGGGAGCGGGAAGAGGCGGCGGAAGGGGCCGGGGTCTGGAGAACAGGGCGAGACACCCTGATATAGACAGGGATGGCCCAGACAGAAGGGCCAGAGGAGCAAAGGGTGCAGAGCGAGCGCAGAAAGAAACAGACGGAGGATTGCGCGGGAGCGAGGCAAAGAAGGCCAAAAGAACCGGAGTCGAGGGGACGGGGAGAAGGGCGGAGGGCGGGGCTAGGAAGGGGGAACCCACGCGCAGCGGGGCGGGATGGGCGCGCGGGCACATGGGAATGGGACGACCTAGGGGCCAGAGGGAGTAAGAAGGGGGGGGGGGAAAAGAAAAAGCGAAAAAAAAGCCAAAAAAGGGGCAAAACGAAGGCCGAAGGGGCAAAAAGTGGGGGGAGCGAAAAAAACCGCAGAGGCGGGGGCGGGGGGACGAGGACGACCAGGGAAAAAACGGGCTAGTATGGCGTGGACACCCGGAGGGAGCAAGAGCAAACAAAGAAAGAAAAACGCAGCGGGACACGGGGCGGCCACACACAGGGGCGAAAAAAAACAGACGGGGGCAAAAAGGAGGAGAGGGAAGGCAAGGGGAGAGGGGGGCGGCGCGGGGGAAGAATGCAGGCCAAAAGAGGGGAGGCCAGGAGGGGGGAAGCCGCGTAGGGGGGAGGAGGGAAGAGGAAGAGAGCTGCACGCAGGGGCGGAAAGAAGCGCGCAATGACCCAATAGCCTAAAAGAGCGTTCACTCAAGGAGGGAGAGAGAGACAGACAGACGTGCGGGCGCCGAAACGCGCCACTGACCGCGGCGGACGCTGAGGGAGGCCGGAAGAGAGACGGGACAGAGGAGAGAGCCGCGCAGAGAGGCACGACGACCAGGAGAAAGGCCAACAGACCGGCAAAGGGCGCAACCGAGCAGAGAGGGGGAACGAGCAAATGCGGAGGGGGGAGGACGGGGGAGGGGGGGGCACGGAGGCGAACGATGGGGAAAGGAACAAACGGCAGGCCACGAACACGGAACGAAACAAAGCGGGAAGGAACGGCGAGGGCCCGGGCCAGGGAAAGAAATCAGGAGCACGCCAAAGGCAAGAGAGGGAGGCGCGACCGGGAAAAAAGGAGGCGAATGGGGGGAAAAAAACCGGGGCAGGTGAGGGGGAAGACGGAGGTAGCGCAGAGAGGAGCGAGGGGGGCCGCCGGGCCAGGCGGAGATCGCATCAGCAAGGCGCAGGGGGAAAAAAAGGCCCAGCGGAGACGGGTGGACAGAGGGGAAGGGCAGCCCAGCGCACAGAGCAGGAGGGAGCAAGAGGGGAGCGGGTACGACGGAGGGCGAACGGCGAGTGGCCCCACAGAAAAGGCAGGCACCGGAGCTGAAAAAGGGCGCAAGAATCGGGAAGACAGATGGACGGGGGGGAAGGGATGGAAGAGGGACAA
>NW_022146869.1:40598-45917 GCF_002938485.1 Sitophilus oryzae | reverse complement strand
TGATTTCATTACATTGGTTTCTGAAGTATTTGATGAAAATTGCGTCTTGGCGGACATGAGCAATTTATGACCCTACTTGTAGAGTATGACTCCTACTTGTAGAGGACGCCAGTTACATATTTTTAACTGGTTTGAAGAGTAATAACTTTTCGTTCGTACTTTTATAATATAAGATGACGTTTTTACGTAAAAAAGGTTTTCTGGTAAAAATCGCTACAAGTAATTGTTCTTGAGATATTTGGAATCGAATTTATCAATACCTGTCATTCTGTCATAACATAAATTAACATGTTAACACTAAATAGTTATTCGACTGAAATCATAAATTTCAAATGTTTTTGTGCCAAAAGTTCAACAGAAACTGTTTTGTGTTTATGATTAATTTAAAAAAATTAAAATTTCCCAAATCAAATAACTATCTACTCAATGTAAGCTTTATTTTTGTCAATAATAACATGTATTGACTATTTCCATTCTAAATATCTTATCTTGAGAACGGTTGTCATGATTTTTACCAAGAGACATTATTTACGTAAAAAGTCACGGAGATGTATGTATTTTTTCACTCAGTAGTTTTATACGGGTACGGACGAAAAGTTATTACTCGTCAAAACAGTCAAGACGCATGTAGGTGGCGCCCTACAAATAGGAGCCATTTTCACATCAAAATCAAATCTGCCGCGTCAAAAAACTCCCAGAAACCACTTTTCATCCAAATATTGACGTTACTTCAGATTTAAAATTATTTGGAAAAATCGAAATACAAATGAAACTTCTACACCCTGTATCTCCAAAAACTAAACATTTTAGGACATGCATTTATACGAACTTTTTTATTACAGTTCGGACCACCCTGTAATAAAAATGTGGAATATTACGTTTCAAAAATGATCTTTGACAATAAGCTAAATTTCAAAATAATTCACGTTCAGCTTCTTCTTTGATTGATGCCCTCTAACGGACAAACAAGGCACTTTTGACTAGAGGTTAATTGAGTCCGATTAACTTATTTTGATTCTAAAAATACGTACTAGTTCTACGTCCACGGAATTTTGGTACACCCTGTATTAGTTTTAGGTAATAGAATATAGACTAAGAAAAAAAAACGAATTGAACAAATATGCTGAAAATAATCAAAGCTGTCTATAGGAACTTTTAAATAATCGCACACCGCAGAATTTCTATAATTTCGATTGTTCATGTGTGTTTCATAGGTTCAGGCCCATTGTTGAGAGCCAACGGAGCGTGACCAAAGTAATTTCTTGGTCTGACAAGTGTACATGCAGGCGGAGAAGGACGGAGCTATATATTAGAACGAACTAGACAGAGAACGTTGTATAATTGATCGTGGATTTAAGGCTGAAGTCGAAGTATTAACAGAATTATTTTAGTAAAATCACAATTTATAATTTATAAAGGTTTTTAAAAGAAACTAAACATATCCATATTCAATGAAAGGATTTTATTTTTTTTTATTTTAGAATTATGTGTAAAATATAATTTTCGTGTGTTTTTCCTTGAAGTTACAGGGGGTTTTTCAAGCAACAGTTTTATTAAAAGTACCTATATTTTAGAATCTAATTTAGCTACAGATTTGAATGTTTCAAGATAATGCCCTTCTATATTTGATATCAATTAAACTTTTTAGTTACGTACTCGAGGACGCGATTTTTAGATTCATTGTTGCCAGACTGAATAACTGGAATTTAAATTTCCCGCTGGAGATTCAGGTTGTAGCTCTGCTGTAAAAAATGTCAAGTTGCCACATTTATTTATTTATTTCCTGATATTGTCATTCGTTTAGACATTTTAGTTTTGTATTACGAGTTTTTGGTTTAAATAAATAGTGTTGTGATACTTTAAGCTTAAAAATGTTTACTAGCAGACCTTGCAGTCGAACATTGTTCTTTTTAGAACCTCTTTTATTACGAAATGTACAAGATAGCCGTAAAAAAATCATCGCAACTTTATTAGAATATTTTGAACGGGAACGCGGTAGTAATGGCCCTTTATGTTCCTTAAGTGCTGTTAAGAAGGTGAGTTTTGTTGATGTAAATAATAACTGTTTATATATTTATACTTAATTTATTTGTTTCCTAAAATATTTTGATTAAAAGAAAATATGTAAAAGTGGGCAACGCTGTGCCGGCCAAGCTTAATCACGTGACTAAAAGTTTATTTGGTATGAACTATAGCTGTTTTTTTTTTAATATTTTTTTACTTTTATGATACTTCCTATTTAATCGGAAGTCGCTGTCAATTTGATTAGTTTAAATAAAACGCCATCTATATTTTTTTTATTTTTGAATTATGCATAATTTTTTTAGGTTAGTGTTATATACAGGAGGTTCCTTAATGACATTCTCATTTGGACAAATTTTAAGAAAAAAACTTTATATGAATTTATGTCCCAAACCTCTTAATTTTTAAGATACAGGGAGGTAAAATTTGTAGTTTTAATCATCTGTTGATGATGCTAACATGGTTATTGTGCATGTTTCGTATAGTACAGTACATCGGAGGGGGAAGTTAATCACCGCGATCTTACAGATCTATTGTGTCCCCCTTTCTTAAGTTATAACTTAGCAAACAGTCTCAGGGCTTTGACAAAAGCCAGTATTTGAGACGGTTTTACAGAAGTTAATTCTCCACCTTCGATATCAGTTCGGCGCACTCATTATTATTATCGTCCCGGCGCACTCAGTGATGAGATGTTCGGATGTTTCCCCGTTTTCCCCACGGAATCTGCATTCGCCACTGAGGTGTCCTGTTAAACACAATCCTAAGAGTGTTCTTACTTAAATCTATCTTTGATTTTCCTAGGTCCTCCGTAAGTCCTAAAAAATATATCGGGGAAGTTAGCAACTCATTGAAAGCAGGAATTATAAAATACGATCCTGCTTGGGCTGCTTCGATCCTGCTTTATCCTGCGTCAAATCCCAACCCAGCCACACCTACCAATTTTGAGCTATCCTTACTTTTATTTTGGTTTCTGACTTCCCAGTTGGCAACACATGAAAAGCAGGATCGCCAAAACTTGTTTCTGCTTGCGCTGCTATATACCTGTTGCATCCTGCTCTAAATTTCATCGCAGCAACACTTGCTGTTTTTAAGATACAGCAAGTTTAAGTCTGATTGGTGACGTCACACATAGCAACACAATGGCAGCAGAATGGCTGAAACAAGTTCCTGTTTGGATGCTATAATCCTGCCTTATCCTGCTTCAAACCCCATACAAACTACTCTTGTCGTTTTTACAATAGAACGAATCGATTTCTGGTAACCAGTCTCACATTAAGACTAGGAATGATTTTTTTTAACTTGATAAGTTTCAGCTTAGGCTGCTATTTTTTTGCTTTATTTGCCTAAAATATGTATAAGCTTCCAAGCCATAAATAACCACCACCAATCAGACTTAAACTTGCTGTACCTTAAAAACAGCAAGCGTTGCTGGGATGAAATTTAGAGCAGGATGCAACAGGGGTATAGCAGCGCAAACAGGAACCAGTTTTGGCGATCCTGCTTCTCATGTGTTGCCAACTGGGTCAGCAACCAAAATAAAAGCAACTATAGCTCAAAACTTAGTAGGTGTGGTTGGGTTGGGATTTGAAGCAGGATAAATCAGGATTGTAGCAGCCCAAGCAGGATCGTATTTTATAATTCCTGCTTTCAATGCGTTGCTAACTTCCCCGATCTCTAAAAAATTGTCTTAGACCGTTGGAGGATTTCCATTCCATGTTACGGATCGAGTCTTTCAGAGTTCTTCTTTAAGTTGGTTTCGACTTGGAAAGCAGAACGGTGCTGGTCCAGTTAGTGGAATGTTCGCTTCTTTTCTAGCTAGATCGCTTTTTCATTGCCTTCTTTGCCTAATATTAATAATAATTATACAGAGAAGAAAGAAGTTAAGTAAAAGATGAAAAGTGAAATAAAAATAACGTGGGCCGGATTAACGCCGGATCGTTTCCCTAGCAAGACAGCTTTTGCAGTCCTGCGGAGGACCAAAAAACCATCCCACGTCGATAAAAATTTAAATATTTAGACCGTGGGATGGGGGGAAATGGGGGGATGGGCCGGAATTAGGCATTCAGAAAGCGGGGGATAAACATAAACCCTTTTATGGCGATTTCGCCGCTCTCTCTCTCGGCAAAATCAAACATTTTTGGGTTTATCTTAATGAAATTTTCGTACGTGTACACACGGCACCGGCGAGGCGAGGCGTTGCCTGAGTGACTCATTTCCATAATTGATAGGTCCTCGAGCTCACTCGCCAGCGCCTGTACAATTTCATTAAGTAAACCAAAGCCGAGCGGCGAAATCGCAAGGTATGTTGTCCCCGCTGCGGAAATACTAATTCAACCCGTCGATCAGGCCCGCTATGAGATCGGCAGGACTCTTGCTAGGGAAACGATCCGGCGTTAATCCGACTGCGCATCTTTAACTCTTCTTCTCTGTATAGTATTATTAGCAGGCAAGGCATCAGCGATCTAGCAACGGGCAACTGGACCGATTCTACTTCAAGTCGAAGCTACTCTGGTCGTCCATAACATGGAGATCGGCGATCATTTTTTAGAGATCGAGGAAGTTAGCAACGCATTGAAAGCAGGAATTATTAAATACGATCCTGCTTGGGCTGCTACAATCCTGATTTATCCTGCTTCAAATACCAACCCAACCACACCTACTAAGTTTTGAGCTATAGTTGCTTTTATTTTGGTTGCTGACCCAGTTGGCAACACATGAAAAGCAGGATCGCCAAAACTAGTTCCTGCTTGCGCTGCTATACCCCTGTTGATCCTGCTTTAAATTTCATCCCAGCAACGCTTGCTGTTTTTAAGGTACAGCAAGTTTAAGTCTGATTGGTGGTGGTTATTTATGGCTTGGAAGCTTATGCATATTTTAGGCAAATAAAGCAAAAAAATGGCAGCCTAAGCTGAAACTTATCAAGTTAAAAAAAATCATTCCTAGTCTTAATGTGAGACTGGTTACCAGAAATCGATTCGTTCTATTGTAAGTAGTTTGTATGGGGTTTGAAGCAGGATAAGGCAGGATTATAGCATCCAAACAGGAACTTGTTTCAGCCATCCCGCTTTTATTGTGTTGCTATTTGTGACGTCACCAATCAGACTTAAACTTGCTGTATCTTAAAAACAGCAAGTTTAAGTCTGATTATTGACGTCTATAACGCTGGCAGCAAGTAACTGGCTATTCCTGTTTGAATGCTATCCTGCCTTATCTCGCTTCAGCGCGCAAACTACTCTTGTCGACTAGAAGGCCAGATGCAATAACCAATCTCACGATAAGAACTAAGGCGTTTCAAAG
>NW_022146869.1:0-21172 GCF_002938485.1 Sitophilus oryzae | reverse complement strand
TGCTGTTGGATATGAAAATAAATCTATTTTTACATGAGGAATCCTCCCACGAGAGATGGCAATAAGTTCAGTGGCGTAACAACAAACTCACGGGCCTGTGTGCAAAAATTTTACCGAGCCCCCATTACACCTACATATTTCCAATACTTATATACTAATCTGAATAATATGCACTCCTATTTTAGGTTAGAAATAACATCAAATTAATTTTTATATAGTATTATTTTATTACCGTAACACAATATGTAACCCAAAAACATATAAAATATTAAATAAATAAAAAATAAATAAAACAAAATAAAAACAACAACAAACTAACTAAATTAAAATAAACAATGTAAATAGGAACACACATGTTAAAACGTATGGGAATGTATTTTGATACTTGAAAAGGAATATTATTATACTCTAAAATGAATTCGAAATTAATTTTAGTATTAATTAAAATGGTAATTCAAGAATTGTTGTGTTTTAGCCTGCGAGCGGAATTTTCTTACCGATTTAAAATATATATGTATGTTTTGGATATACTAATTAATTTTAATTAATGTTTTTTTTTTTTTTTTTTTAACATTTTATTTTTACCTGATAACAATTACTTTAATAATAAAACCAAAGCTTCAAACTTTCTGTATGATTATTTTAATTTGTTTTAATTTTGCTTTTGTTATGGTTATGTTTTATTCTTTAAAATCAAAGAAGCGATTGCCATACATTACTAACCACTACAGATGCATGAGCAATAATTCCTATTTTTATTAGATTGTATTAAAAACACTTTTTTTTTTTATTTTTCTTTTAGAGGCTATCGTTTCTTCTTTTAATTTGTACCTTGTTAAAATCAACTCTGTCTCTGTGTCCCATGAATGCTGACAAATCTTAGATTTGTGAAAATCTTCCCTTCTTAAATAATCTTTATACCCTTTTTAATCTGAACATTTAAGGGTCTAGATGTTTCACCAATATAAATTTTACTTCATCTACATGGTAATTGTATATTACATTTTTGTTTGTTGTCCAGTGTTCATTGGTTTAGTGTGGATTTAAAATGGATCTAGGTGTATTTTGTGTTCTAAAGGCACTGGAAAAAAAAGGGGATCTCTGGGTCGATATGAATATGACTTTGACCTAAAAGATTGGTGCTTTTCAATAGGGCTAAGAACGACGTTTCTTTACCCAAAGAATTAACTATCTTTCATGTTTTAAAAATTTCTTTAGAGAATAGAAGAATCTATCTGTCCAAAGTGCATTTAAATTTTGACCCAAAATTAATATGCAAAGAAGTTCTCGCTACAAGAACAATAGTCCTTTGATTTATGCAAAAATTTTGATTGAAAAGGGACATTTCTTGATTAAAGAGACACTTTTAAAACCAATAGCGAATACTATTTTGACTCAACTAAAAATTTATTTTGATCTAAGAGAAGTCTATATACATCATATACAAGCATATTACGAGATATATTATTTTCTGATAAATTTAGGTTTTCTCCTGGTCTGTAGTGCAAGTAAAGTGGATATTATTTTCCCTGGATAGTAGCTATTTCGCTTCCTTCCACTCCCTTGCATTTTTGGGTGGTTCATCACCATACAAATACAAAAAATGTTACATCATCACGATTAATCAAAATAAGCAAACAAATTCATTAAAACCATAAGCTTTGGTCACATTTTGAATTTTTTTAATACGACGACTTTGAAATTCTAAAATTTTTGTAATTATTTGCATAAAAAATCGATACCTATATTCTTATTCTAGCTATAGTCACGCATGCATTATCTATACAGGTGCATTAGGTAAATGTCTCCTTATTTCAAATATAGCAAATAAATGCTCTAATTCCATTTTTTTCAGAAAAAGAACTTATATATCCCAAAATTTGTCCATAAAAATGACAAATGGCATGTTAAGGCGATCAACAATTTTATTTGTTATACGATATGCATTTAAAAGCAAATTATGCAAAAATTCCAAGTGGAAAATCCCAAGCAACAAAACCTGTGCGTACTATGATGTACGACCTATGAAATGCGACGTGAGACTGATCGAACTGCCGACAGATTGTATATACCGTCCTCGTCATCGTCTTTGCGTGTCAAGTTATTATTTTCTCATCAAAAGAGTATTTAGCTATTGAAAAAATGATCATGTTTCTTGAATGAAGTACTCCCTAGCGTATTTTTGCTATTATCTTAAAACAGTAACTTGCACTTATTGGAATTAAAATAGGACTCGCAGAAATTTTCTGAATTTTTCAAGAGAACAAGTTTCTTTGACTTAAGAGAGTTTTTCCTTGACATTTTGAATTATTCCAGATATTTATGAGAACAATTGTTGTATATACCCGTGTATTGTTATCATTGTGTGTATTCTGTCTATGATTTGTGGGATTTGTATTTCGGTTAATGTTTTGTCAATAAAGATGGTGGATAGTCGCCAAAAACTTTGGTACGACTGATATCGAAGACGGAGAAAAGAAACTGTAAAACTGTCTCAGATATTGGTTTTGTCAAAGCCCCAAAACTGTTTTGATGATAAGTAAAGTTTTGGTGTATTTTGTCAATTAGCTCGTAAATAAGTGTTTTATTTTTCTGTTGTTGTCAAACAAAGGTTCCAACCCCAACTGTAAATCACTGGTATACACAATAAAACCAAGTATAAATATATACCTACCGCATCAGACGTGAAACTTCTGTTTATAATTATTAGATAAATAAAAATTCAATTTTATTGAAACGTGACCAGATTCGCTAGTAAGAAATCTACAAAACGATAAATCGATGTGATTGGTCGTGTTAATATCAAGAGGTGTGGAAAGGCAGATATCATTATCAGTAAAATATGTTTGTTTGTGTCTTACAAAATGATTTCAAACGTCAGGCAATAAATGTAAAGCCACCTTATTTACGCAATGCGAGATATATACGCCAATAAACCAATAAGGGCATTACTCGGCAGGCGCCATGTTTTATCTAGCGTGCGCATTACTCGTTTCTGTCTTATCTCTTTGATAAAATTTTTCAATATTTGATGATTTACGATATCAAGATAAATGCGCGCTTTATGTACCAACACTTACTTTGCTTTAAATACCAACTCGTTTAACTCAATATTTGTAATAAAACCTAATTTTAAACATTCTACATAGATATTAAAATTGTAAATACATTCTTAGTTGGTTTTGATTTATTTTTGTAAATGTAAATTCTTGTAAATACTGTATATTATTATATTATGAAAAAAGTCTGGGTTCTTTTAGACACTGGAAAATAAATCTACAAAATAAAATAGTTATTTTTTTGTAAAAAATAAAAAAAAAAAAAAAACTTAAAATATATAAACATAGGAAAAAGATGTGTTGATTTATTTTTTAATCCTGTCCTGGGCCTGAGGAAGACAATATAAAACGGGCACCTTAAAATGTTGATGTATTTTAAAGTTATACTGTGGTGCTCGAAAGTGGCTCACTTATAATCTCTTTTTTATTTTTTCAGATAAAAAACGAAATTTGCATGTTAGTATATGACATAAATTAGATTGATTGACGTATTCAATTGTTTCTCGGTCATTTCCCTGTTTCACCTGAAATAATACAACTTTTGATTTTTAAATGGCACCCACGGTATTTTTTACTTTATTCGATAGAAATGACATTCTGAATCGAATGACATACCATAGTCAACTTTTGACATATTTTTTTTTTAAATTTTTTAATCTAGAGTGCCATATGTGTAAAAACACTAACTTTAATCTCCATGGAACCTTGGAAAATAGATTTGATCGTCTAATGTTTTAGTGTCTTGTCCTGGTCGACCAAAATTCCCAAACGTATTTTTAATCTATATCTCAATTTCAAATGGAACGAGGGTGGCTCATTAGTTATTTGGAAAAAGTATTTTTACGAATATTTTTTTTTTTTAGTTTTTTTTTGGTATTTCGAGTCAAATTGTCGTTATGAACCGCATGGTATAATTTAAAATAAACCATATGCGAAAATGTCAAAGTTGACATATGATACGTCATTCTATTCAGAGCGTCATTTTCTATCGAATATAGTAAAAAAATACCGAGTGCCATTTAAAAATCCATATTTGTAGTCATTTCCGGTAAAACAGGAAGTGACTGAAAACAGATGAATACGTCAATCAATCCTAATTTATGTCATATACTACCAAATCTTGTAGTTTTATCTGAAAAAATAAAAAAGATATAGGGGGTAAGCCACTTTTGAGATGCACCCGGTATATTGTGTTCCAGTGGACAGATTTTGATGATCTGGCAATTTGTAGCTAAATTATTTGACATTTTAGCATCTATTTCTAAATTAAAAATGAAAGTTCCCATCGGTCAATTATACGAGGGAACACAAAATGTTGTTATTGGTGTAACCCCATAGTTTTGAACACCCCTAATATCTATAGATCTTTCTGATAATTTCCGTTTTTGTTCGGGCGTCTCAAGTGAAGACACCAACATTTCCGTACCTTACATTTGACAATTTTAATGCAAAATTACGGAAAAATGTTAATGTCTTCTTCAAACGCGAACATCTCCAACAAAAAATAAATCTATGAAGGAACCAAAACAAACTATCGAGAAAAGACAATTTAATGATAAAAATGATTTTAAAATTCTTTCCTGACTCTATCATTCTACAGGGTGTCTCACCAAATATTTGCTTTTCCTGGCACCACAGAGTGTGGAAACTTAATTTAGAAAGAAATACTAAATGTCAGTACTGTAGCTACATATTGCTTAAAAAACTATCAAAATCGGCTCAATTAGAGCATAATATATTAAAGTTGGTGCAGCATGCTGCAGGACGTTGAGATGCAGAAATATAAAGGGGACAAACACAAAAGGCCTGGGAAATACTATCGACTCACCATAGAGATAAATCATTAAAAATGCTGGGCATTTTCCTTTTACAAACTGTAATATTTCAATGTTTGACGACAGTATTAATCAGACTTAGTAAATAATGTTGGATAGAATATAACTGAAAACAGTTAACGGTAATTTTATCTCTCGTAAACACTGTTTACCATTCGCCATGATATTTTTACATTATCAGCCATTTATCGTGGATTTTGTTTGCATTACAATATATGTATTAAGTCTTATTAAATTTATCGACAATATCTTTTACCTGAGATAGAGATTTGTTTTAATATTAATAATTATCGCTTATCAGAGCTCAGTCATCTGAATATTGTTTAACGGGATACGTTCTATATATTTGCCTCGATCCGCGCACGACAAAATGGCCGACCATAGAAACCAAGTGAGTAAAGTAGTTTTATACTAAGTATTTCGATATAAACATCAATTTTTAAATAATACTTATACTGCGAAATATAAACTAAAATATTATAGATCCTATACACATATAAGACTTATCTAAAGGCTATTGTAGATTTGTAGGTTTGTAGATTATATGGGAGTGGGGGGAGTTAGATCTGTTGTGTCCCCTTTCTTGAGTTATAATTATCATACAGTCTCAGGGCTTTGACAAAAGCCTCTATCTGAGACGGTTTTAGAGGTTAGTTCTCCGTCTCGGATATCAATGTGCCAAAGTTGTTGTCGAATGGTTGTCGTCTCGGCACTCTGTGATACAGGTGTTTTGGTGTTTCCCCATTTTCCAGTTGGTGAATCTAGTGCATTTACCGTTCTTTCTTAGCTTCAATCTACTTAGAGATTCACTGAGGAGGCAGGGTCCTGTTAAAAACACCGAGACAATCCGAAGATTTTACTTAAATCAAAGAAAAGCTTTAATTTTTCTCTCGGTTGTAGATAAGTCCTGATAAATTTCTCCGAGACTCTTAGACGGTTGGAGTATTCCCATTCCATGAAGGTTCTGCTTTAAGTTGATTTCCAGCTGGGAGGTAGTACGGTTCTGATCCAGTTAGTGGAATGTTGTCTTTCTAGCTAGATCCTTTGATTTTTCATCACCTTCTATCTTCTAGTAGGACTTTTTTAGGATTTTCTTTGTCTAATTTGCTCAGCTTCTCTAGTCATTCATTGACCAACTTTGAAATGATGGTTGAGTTCATCGCTCTTAATGCTGCCTGACTATTTCTTGTTTTCCATAGTTCCTAGAAGCGTCAGTATACCACGTATTTAACTGCTGATAAATGTTCGTGAATAATTATTAAAACAGTTACAGATGAATAAGTGTAGAATATTTACTAATAAAATCAGTGTATATTTTCCACTGTCAACTATAAAACATCTTACATATACCGGGTACGTCTCAAAAGTGCCTCACCCCCTGTAACTTTTTTATTTTTTCAGATAAAAAAACGAGATTTGGTATGTTAGTATATGACATAAATTAGGATTGATTAACGTATTCAATTTTTTTCGGTCACTTCCTGTTTTACCGGAAATGACTACAACTTCGGATTTTTAAATGGCACCTTCGGTATTTTTTACTTTATTCGATAGAAAATTACACTCTGAACAGAATGACATATCATATGTCAGCTTTTGACGTTGCCGCTTAAAACAAAATTGTATTTTAAATTTCAATCCATGGCTGTGTTAAAAACACTAGTTTTTAATCAAGGAGCCTTGTAAAAATAGTTTTGATCGTCTAATGTTTTTCGTGTCTTGTCCTCTGGCCGATTAAAAGATGCCCAAATCGTATTTTTAATCATATCTCAATTTTTTCAAATGGAATGAAGGTGGCTCATTAGCATATTTAGAAAAAGCATTTTATTACGAATTTTTGGTACCACTCACTTGGTATTTCGAGTCAAATTGTCGGTATGAACATGTTACAATTTCAAATAAACGTGTGCATGTTACAATTGTACAAAATTGTTACAAAAACGTATGTGCATGTTACAATTTCAAATAAACGATATGAGAAAATGTCAAAAGTTGACATATGATATGTCATTCTATTCAGAGTGTCATTTTCTATTGAATAAAGTAAAAAAATAAGCATTATTTAGCATATTTGAAAAAATTATTAGCATATGTGAAAAAAGCATTTTTTACGAGTAATTTGGCACCACACACTTTCGTGTAGTATTTCGAGTCAAATTGTCGTTATGAATGGATGTTGGAATGTAAAATAAACCATAAAACGTCAACCAGAAAATGTCAAAAGCTGACATTATGATATGTCTCTAAATATATGTCAAAAAAAATGTCAACCAGTAAATGTCAAAAATTGACATATGATATGTCATTCCATTCAGAGTGCCATTTTCTATCGAATAAAATATTGAGGGTGCTATTTAAAAATCAAAAGTTGTAGTCATTTCCGGTGAAACAGGAAGTGACCGAAAACAATTAATACGTCAATCAATCCTATTTTATGTCATATACTAACTAACCAAATCTCGTTTTTGACTGCCAGCGACTGCCAAGAAAATGGACATGTAATTCCAATAGTGAGACACCCATCGGGGGTGAGCCACCTTTGAGACGAACCCGGTATATAAAAACCTCGTATCATGTCGCGTCGCGCGTCGTTTGTCGGGTGAAACCGGTGAAACAGAATGTGGCCGAAAACAACTGAATACGTCAATCAATCCTAATTTGTGCTATATACTAACATACAGAATCTCGATTTTTATCTGAAAAAATAAAAATATTATGAGCCACTTTTTAGACGCACCCGGTATAAAACAGTTTAAACCCCCCTCTATATTCCCCTCTTCGCTTAGCCCCGCCTCCTTCAAATAATTAACATAATAAATTATTGCGCAGATATATATTTTCGAATCTAGAACAATAAACAATTAAGGCAACGTAATCTCTTCATCTCCAAAACGTAACGATTACGAATTCTTTACTGTTTGTTCGTTTTATTTGTTCGGGAGGTATGTAAATTCGAAAAATTTTAATTTTATGAATATCCATCCATTCGACCGAGCGTTTTCTACAATGAAACATAAAAATCTATTGTTTTAATTTTATTAATTTAGATCAAGGATTTCGGTTTTATTGCTGCTGCTCGGACATAAATGTATAAAATTGTAGTAATTGCTTGTGCTAGTTAGATCATTGTCGAATACGTTGAAAAAAAATATGAGACGCGTGGAGAATATCAACCAATTGTGAAGGAAAGTCTAAAAAGAATCAACAAGATTTGAGTATAGCGATGGGATCACCTCTCTCTCATTTTACTAAGTAATATTTTTATGAAAGATTTTGGAAATAGGTAATACAATAAATAGTTATTCAAAAGAACCTTCAATATAGCTATTTTATGTTGATATTTTTGCAGTTTGATTAGTGATGAGCGAGACCAGTCTTGGTCCGCGCGTCATGCTATTTTTCTAGCATCTCTAGCTTTCTGCTTTTTCTTTCATTTTTTGTTCTTTTTATTTTTTCTTTTTTTATTTTTTTTTTTTTTTTTCCTTTTTTTGTTCTTTCTTTTCTTTCTTTCTGTAACTTTCTATCCATAAATTACGATAAAAAGACTAAAGAATCACGAAGCAAAAGGTTGAAACCAAAGCAACCAAAAAAGTTATTCCGTGCAGCTTCGTGTCTACAAAACTAGGAGACAATCAGACATCAGAACAGCCAAGAGAAATAAAATAAAATCTTTCAATTATACAGGGTGGTCCGACTGTATTATAAAAATAAGTAAAAAAGTTCGTATAAATGTATGTCCTAAAATGCTTAGGTTTAGGAAATACAGGGTGTAGAAGTTTCATTTTATTTCGATTTCTTCCAAATAATTTCTGAAGAAACGTCAATATATAGATGAAAATTAGTGTCTGGGAGTTTTTGATATGAGAAATTTGGGACTTTAATGTTAATATGACTCCTACATGAAAAAGGCGTCACCTACATATTTTTAACTTCTGGATTGAAGAATAATAACTTTTCGTCCGTACCTGTATAAAACTATTGAGAAAAAAAATATACATTTGCGACGTTTTTACGTAAAAAGGTTTCTTGGTAAAAACGCTACGAGTCATGGTTCTCGAGATATTTAAAATCGAGAAATTATCATCATTGACATAAATTAAACCTGTTGACTAAATAGTTATTAGACTGAAATCATAAATTTGAAATGTATTTGTGTCAAAAGTTCAACAAAAAGTGTTTTTATCATCATTTTTTTTGAAAAATTATGATTAATTTAAAAAAGTTTTTTTTGGTCAGCCCAAATTCAGTAGCTTTATATAGGTACGGGACGAAAAGTTATTACTCTTCAAAATAGTTAAAACACATGTAGGTGGCGCCCCCCTACAAATAGAAGTCATATTGACATCAAAATCAAATTTCCCGTGTCAAAAAAAACCCCCAGACACCAATTTTTCATCAAAATATTGCCGTTGCTTGAGAAATTATTTAAAAAAATTAAATAAAAATGAAACTTCTACACACCCTGTATCTCAGAAACTAAGCATTTTAAGACATACATTTATACGAACTTTTTTGCTTATTTTTATTGCAGAATATGCTGCCGAAGTATCCGGAATACAATTCCGAGCACCCTGTATAATTAACAACAGAAACTACCGCAAAATACAGTATGTTAGGTATCCAAAGAAATAACACAATAAAATCATAAAAGTTTTAAGAAGATCAGAACTTGACATTTAAGAAAATTATATAAACGTAGACGACATGTATATATATAACATGTCGACCAACATATAAAAAAAGATATGCCGTCGATACAACAATGGCGGCAAATTAAAATCTTAGACCTACAAAAGGAAACTTAAAGAATAAAAAAGATAAATCGTACAAATTTAAATAAAATATTCTACAATACGTCATTAGCACACGAATCGTCCCCACTTATTTCCCTTAATTCCCGTTCGCGAACAAAAGAGATCCCACCGATGATAATTTATATCGAAAATATCCAGCCATATCTGCTATAGATACAAAGCGAATTTCAAATATTAATTTTGTGAGCTTCATCACGCCAAACTCCAATCAATATCTGTAAATTCGCCGAGATATCCCCCCCTAGAACAATCAAATTTCCTTTAATTCGCTTCAGCTTCCCTTCCTTCCTCCGACCCCCCTCTTCGACCACGCAACCCCCATTTCATCGCGAACCACCACCATCGAGACAGTGTACTGAAACCTGGAAGAAATCGATCCAATTACCGATACTGAAAATAAAGACATTAGTAAACTTCCCCCCTTTAACCCTATATCGGAAGACTGGGGGGGAGGAATGGAAAGAGGTGGGCATTGATTTAATTGGGGGATATTGGGTGGTTGTATCAACGTATAGGGCGATGGAATTATAAATGCGGTTTTGCCTATTGTTTTGATGGAGAAAAATGGGTATATGCTTGCAGAAATTCTGTAGTTCGATATGATAGAAAAAAGGCGTCCAGTTGGCTTGGAAATGACGTGACCGATGACATTCCCCATATAATTTTACATATAGTATGTCCCCGGATTGTCTCTATTGATATTTTGAGAAAAATGCATTCTTCATAAAAATGTTTGCTTGTTTTAAAATGGTTAATCCCGTTTATACTTTCCCAAATTTCCATAGCGTTTTAGAGAAAATAAAAGAAAACATGAAAATATGGTTGAATTTTTTAGAAAGTCTTAATAATCAAAACGCGTTTCTATGGCATTATAATTTCGTTTTCATTCTTTGATAGACTGTTATTGATAGAATTTTAATTAACGTCATAATTTTTGCTGTTTTAAAATCTTTAAGAAACACAAAATTTATTTCGTTCAATGCTAGGGAAAGGGCGATAATAATTTTCGAAAAATGTGATA
Source organism: Sitophilus oryzae (assembly GCF_002938485.1). Lineage (NCBI taxonomy): Eukaryota > Metazoa > Arthropoda > Insecta > Coleoptera > Curculionidae > Sitophilus > Sitophilus oryzae. The sequence continues at coordinate 10,443 of NW_022146869.1, read as the reverse complement.
CTTTAACAACAAAAAATATGAATTTAATTAAAATTAATAATAACCATCTATCAAAGAATGAAATCGAAACTATATTACCATAGAAACGCCTTTTAATTTTCTAGAACTAAGCTTCATTCAGAACCTCGCGATTAGTGGAATAAATTAGTGATTTCAATTATTTCATTTTTAATTTAGAAAGCGATACTAAAAGTCAAATAATTTAGCTACATAATGTTTAAAAAATCATCAAAATCGGCTCACTAGGCTAGAACAAAATATATTAATCTTTATAATACATCAAAATTTTAAGGTGCCCGTTTTTCGTTGCCGGTGAGTGTATATTGAACAGGGAGACGATTTTTGAATAAGCAATTTTAATACTGCTGCCATTAGGTTTAAATGATGATCCTGGCGAAAGCAGAACTAAAGGCATCGATTTGATTGGCCCGGCTGTAAGACGCAAAAAACGAACCCCCTTGCTCGCGGTTTGATTTTGAATTATTGTTTCGAATATTTCATTCCCAAACGTTGATCCCGTGCGTTTTTTTCCCGTTTTAATGGATTGGGGGCTTTAGTTACCCCCTAATATCCATTAGTAGCCTCTGTGACTTATGTTATTTAGTTTATTTCGCAATAATGGGTTTCCTTCTTAGATCAGAAAAAATAAGACAGATGGAAAACAATATAATAAAATACGAAGATACTTCACAACATTCTTGTACTATTACTATATATATATATATATATATATATATATATATATATATATATATATATATATATATATATATATATATATATATATTTATAAGAAATAAAAGCATTTTATTATTAGTGAATTTACAAAACTACTTTTGAATAGTCTCTTACAATTACTTTTGTAAATTCACAAAAAAACTAAAGCTTTGTCGTACAAACACTCGCTGCAGGCTTTTGTACTTAACAACACCACCTTTGACGTCGTAAAATCTGTAAAATTCTTAGGGCTTGTTGTAGACAATTATCTGAAATGGGACATGCATATCGACGCTTTGTCGAAAAAATTAAGCTCTGCCTGTTTTGCATTAAGATCTGTTTCTAAGGAGCTTAACTTGTCAATGGCTAGAACTGTTTATTATGCACTTTTTGAGTCGCACCTCAGATATGCCCTTCCATTCTGGGGTAAGTGTTGTGCGACTCAATTTGACCGCATTTTCAAGCTCCACATAGAAGAAGATCTTCGATATTCACTGGGACTAAACAGCCGAACTGATTGCCAGGACTTTTTTAAAAAATTAAAAATATAACTCTTCCTTCCTTATTTATATTTGAATCCGTTTGCCTAATACGGAAGCATGTATCAGCTTCTCAAGAAAGGCCATCTCACACTTATCCACTCAGGAAGCAAGATATTTATCTACCTACCCCACGCACAGAGTTAGTTAAAAGTTCAATATTATACAACTCGAAAAAAAATGCACAATCACCTGCCATTTGAAATCAAATCCATAACATCATTTTCTTCATTTCGCAAAGCATTGAAATCTTATTTACTAGACAAGGCTTTCTATGCCGTAAATGACTTATATTTTGATAATCGAATTTGATCTTGTAAACATTGGTCTAATACTTGCTATTACTGTATTTACTATAAACTTACTAAATAGTTTTGAATCTTATTTTTTTTTATTCTTTGACATGGTAAACATTTATAAATGTTTATTTTAAACAATAAGACTGACAATGTAATTTGTGTACTTGTTTTGTATTCTCTTTTATTTGTTTACTTTACCTTTGTCTGCAAATTGTAAAATTTTTTGACAATAAAGGCATTTATTTAAACGCATGCAATAAAAAGGTATCTAATCAACACTGTTAACTTACCAACTTAGAGACTATGGGTGAATAGAGTCCTCTACGTCGCAGCTCTATTAAATTTGTCCCCCGAAACACAGTCCGAAAAAATAAATAATACTTAGAGATATGTTGGTGTCAGAGAGATCATAGTACAATTATGTTTACATTAAAAAATTGCTAAAATCAAGATAGAGAGCAAATAATTATAATATTTTTTTTGTAAAATTACTATATTTTTTTTAGTGTATAAGTTACTGTCATAATTTTTTTATAAAAATATGCTCAAAGTTCATTACATTTTAATTACAGTATTCTAATTCGTTGTTTCAGATTAACCAATTACTAGAAGAAGTCCAAAGATTGCAAGGCTGCATTAACAAAATCCAAGAATCGTCTATATCACAAATAACGAGACTAGAAGAACAGCTCGATCAGAAACGACAACAAATTGCACGACTAGAAAACAGGCTAGACTCACAGAAGGACTACGATGACCTTAAGAGACAGATGACGATATTAAAGTCGGATCTGGCTAACAATCCAGACTGCAAAAGTATCGAATTGTTTCTGGAAAACACCAAATTACAAGGGCAGGAGTTGAAGGAGAAGAATCAGGCAGGAGATAGTGAAGGTACGATTAATAATGATTGTTTTATTTTTTAACTATCCTTCCTTATTCCTTATTCTGATTTATGAGCTCGTAGTAAATGGGTAAGCAGTCACAAAAATTACAGCTATAGTTAAAGTAAATCGTTATATGATTAAAACATAAAGCCCTAGAGTAAACATTTATTAAAAATATAGAATGAACATTCTCAGCTAAGCATAAGTTATAATAAAATGATTTTCTACTTTGCTGAGTGAATGCTGAATCAGAATCAGAATAGAGATAGAATTTCATAGGCCGTTTAATGCCAATTAAAAGTTGTATCTTGATATTTTGTCGATTTCGGGCTCCTGGACAAGATAAACGCAATTTTATTAATTTGCTTTGATCCAAGTGTAATAGCAATCTTTAAAAAAAATAATATCTTTAACTTGCGAAAGTTTTAAAAAGTACTCACTGATTTCTCATCAAAAAATATGAAAAGAAGTTCCTATAATCATGGTTATGGAAATGCATAGTTTGAAAATTACAGGATGTTTAAACATTTTAAAATGAGGTCTTTTGTAATTATCTTAAATTCCATTATTTTTTATTTGAATTTGCTGTAGGTTGGACTAATAGTAGTAATATTTAATAATAAATTAGATAAAATAAATAATTTGTTAATTTTATTTTTAATTTAATTGTATTAATTGTGATTAGGTAATAAAATTGCGTTTATCTTATGAAGGAGATCGAAATCGACAAATTAGCAAGATACAACTTTTAATTAGCATTAAACGTAAAACGGTCTAAAAAATTTTGCTATCAGAAGAAAAGTCAGTGGCGTACATGTTTTTTTTTTAATATTCCAGTGATAAACCATATGCACGTCCCTGATAAATCTATCGATACTATTTTATCATTAAAATATGTAGCACTTATAGTACCTTTAACCGTCAAAATTTCATTCGAATCACTAAAAGCACTTAAAAGAAAATTATGATAAATCGAAAAAAAAAATAAGATAAATAATAACCCCTTGTAGCTACAAAACAAAGCAAAATCGGACCTAAATATGTTGGTATGAAAAATAAATCTTAGTTTACGTGAGGAATCTCCCCACGAGAAATTGTACATGTTTTCTGAAACATCCTGTATGAGAAGTTATATTCGTATCAGATAAAAATAAGTAAAAAAGTTTGTATAAATGTATATCCTAAAATGCTGAGTAGTTAGTTATTTGACTGAAATAATAAATTTGTGAACTTTTTATTTTTTCAAATTAATCATAAATTTATCTGCAAAAAAATGAAGATAAAACAGTTTCTGTTTAATTTTTGGCACGAAAACATTTCATATTAATGATTTCAGTCTGAGTCTAATAACTATTTAGTCAACATTTTAAACTTATGTCAATAATGACAGGTCTTGATAATTTCGATTCCAAATATCTCGAGAACCATTACTCGTAGCGATTTTTACCAAGAGACCTTTTTTACGTAAAAAACGTCGTAAATGTATATTTTTTTAATGCATAGTTTTATACAGGTACGGACAAAAAGTTATTACTCTTCAAACCAGTTAAAAAATATGTGGGTGGCGCCCTCTACAAGTAGGAGTCATATTGACATCAAAATCAAATTTATCATGTCAGTATACTTCTAGACGCCAATTTTCATCCAAATAATGACGTTACTTCATAAATTATTTGGACAAAATCGAAATAAAAATTAAACTTCTACATCCTGTATATTATTGAATAGGTCGATAAATAGCTAAATATATATAAAAACGTTTTAGTATATGATGATGAGGGTTTATTAAGGACGAAACGTTTTTTGACCTCTCACTCGCAACAGCCAGTCACGCATCTATGGCTCCGGAAATATCAAAAATACCTGCTAATACACTAAATTTGTAATTTTAATTTTTTTCAACCTATACGTTATCTAACTTCCAATCTCTTCACATGATTTTGACTAATAGTTTCCGTTCTTTACGGCTCACTGCTCTTAATTTATAGAGAGCTTATATATATTTCTCTAATTAGAACCAAATAAATAAACAATGTAATTGTTTTAGCCTCATGAATAACGAATACGCGTTAGTGGGCTTAGGCTTATTCTAGTTTTTGGGAATTTAATTAACCACTCGCTAGAATGAAATAACTGGAATAACGGCTTAATAGAATGTTCTAGAAATAAATTACTCGCAATCAAAAACATATACAGGGTGTATGTCATGAAATGAAAGTAAAAGGAGCGCTCCCTTGAGTTTCTTCGCGCACTAAATTCATGAAATATCGCTCCCTATATTTAATTTATTTTTTTTTTGGAATATTACAGAAATATTATTTTAATTATAACGAAATAGGTATATTAAAATTACATTATACAGGATGGTCCGAACTGTATTCCGGAAACTTCGGCAGCATATTCTGCAGATAAAAATAAGTAAAAAATAATATTTTTTTTTTAATTTCTATATCAAATATCTTGAAAACCATCACTAGTAGCGATTTTTACCAAGAGACCTTTTTCACGTAAAATACGTCGTAAATGTATTTTTTTAAATCAGTAGTTTTATACAGGTACGGAAGAAAAGTTATTACTCTTCAAACTAGTTAAAAAATATGTAGGTGGCGCCCTCTACTAGTAGGAGTCATATTGACATCAAAATCCAAATTTCTCATGTCAAAAGACTCCCCAGACACCAATTTTCAGCCAAATGTTTGACGTTACTTCATAAATTATTTGGAAAAAATCGAAATAAAAATGACACTTCTACACCCTGTATCTCCGAAACTAAGCATTTTAGGACATACATTTATACGAACTTTTTTACTTATTTTTATCTGCAGAATATGCTGCCGAAGTTTCCGGAATACAGTTCGGACCACCCTGTATAACATCTAATTTAATTTTAATATACCTATTTTGTTACAATAAAAAAAAATGTTTATATCAATACCCGAGCCATTGCAATTATTAAATATGAATAATTAAAATAAAATGTAATTAGTAAAATAAGTACAATTAATACACGAGTAATTAATGAAAAAATTGCCAAAATCACACGCGAAATTAAAATATTGACATATTTAAAAAACAAACAAATGAATATTTGTTAACTTTTTAATGACTAGCAGCGCCTCTAGTGTTTGTTCGCACAGTATAGCTATATGTTTCTCTAAAACGGTATGGAAATTTGGGAAAGTACAAACGGGATTAACCATTTTAGAACAAGGAACACCTTTTTATGAAGAATGCATTTTCTCAATATGTCAATAATAATAAAGTTTTTCTTTCTAGAAGACAATTCTTCCTCAATTATTGAGGAAGAATATATGTTAATACTTTTCTTTTCTTGGAACCATTTAAAAAAACATAGCTCAAGGCGCACAGGTCACGCACAAAACAAAAATCAATAGAAACCAGTTCAGGTCAAACAGGATGACCTCCACATTTAGTTTTTGTTCTGATTTACAAATTTTTTCAATGGAGAACGTGACGCGCTGGGTTGGGCAATAAGCGTTTTATTATTTCTATTACTGTAATTTTGTGAGACATGCTGCTTATATTTTCTTTTGCTTACATGAACCAACGACTAGAACAATTGTTCTTCGGACAATAATTTCGTCATCCGTGGGAAACAGTTTCTATGTTGGAATTGGAAATTTGCTCCCATTTTAACGAATGCTCGGTATATTAACGTATAACTGAATGTCTTACTTATTTTTTTATTGCTTAATTAATCTTTGTGTCGATTTGTTATATACAGGGTGGTCCCAATAGTATTCGGGAACCTTCGGAAGATAAAAATATGTAAAAAAGATGTTTTAGAGATACATTTTTTTCGATTTCGATTTTTTCCAAATAATTTCTGAACTAACGTAAATATTTCGATGTAAATATCACTCCTACTTGCGCCACCTACATGATTTTTAACTGGTTTGAAGAGTTATAATTTTTCATCTATACCTGTATAAAACTACTGATATACATTTCCGTAATTTTTGTCCGTAAAATGCATGTCATTATTGATAAAAAATAAACATGATGTTGACTTTGGGAACTTTTTATTTTTTTAAGCTAATCATTAATTTTTCTAGAAAAAAAAATAGATAAAACAGTTACTGTTGAATCAATGGCACAAAAACATTTCAAATTTATAACTATCATTCTATCATTATTTCATATTAATAACTATCCAGTCAACACGTTCAAGTTTTGTTAATGATGACATATTAATTATTTCGATTCCAAATATCTCAAGAACAATTACTCGGTAGCAATATTCACCAAGAAACTTTTTTATGTAAAAAAACTGCGGAAATGTATATTTTTTACACGGTAGTTTTATACAGGTACAGACGAAACGTTATTACTCTTCAAACCACTTGAAAATATGTAGGTAGCGGCTCCGACAAGTAGGAGTCATATTGACATCGAAATCAAATTTCTCGTGTCAAAAAACTCCCAGACACCAATTTTCAACCAAATACTGCCGTAAGTTCAATATATTTCCGAAGATTCCATATTAACATTCAGACAACCCTGTATATTAAAAAATAAAAATTTTCATCGGAGAAATATTGCTTTTTTCTTCAAAAAGTTTAATTTGCTTTAAATTACTCAAAATACTATTTATTTCAAATTTTTCTATGTAGAAAGTGCCTTTAGTAAAAATCCAAGACCAAGACTACTATTAGACTGCAAGACGAAGAGCGAGTCTCAGTCCGGTCTTGCATTTGCTCATCACTATTTGTATCTGTATCTGTATCTTTTTTTGAACCACAACATAACCATTCCTTCTACTAACTTTCATTATCCTTCTTCCAGGGGTGGCGGATCATCCAGCTCAACTCCAACCCCTATACTCCCCCTCTACACCTCCTTCGAACCTTCCACCCCTTCCAAAACGTAGATCGCAACTTCGAAGCCTCCTAGGCGAGGAAATCGTCTCCTCCTGGCGAAAAACATCGAAACCTACCATCAAAATAAAATCGTCTTTATCTTCTACAGATGGTTCCTTGGTGATCAAAGGCAGTACGTCCTTGTCGGAGACCAACAATGCAACGGAGAAAAGCAGTACGACTTCAACACCTCAACCGATGGACAGTACAGGGTACCAGAGTCCTCACGAAAATTTGGTAGTTGTTAACGGGAACCCGAAAAGTCCTCACGAGGACAACAACAATCACCATGTTAGCAATAACAACATTCCCTTGGTCGCGACGACTTTTGTGAATAACTTCCTGCGATCGGAGGATACGCTCAAGAGTCCGTATAGGTTTGATGAGCATCGATCACCGTTTAAGTTTGCAGAAGATTTGGGGATGGCACCTGGATCTATGGTAGGACGGTTGGGGGAAAGTTTGATTCCCAAAGGGGATCCTATGGAGGCTAGGCTGCAAGAGATGCTGAGATATAACATGGACAAATATGCTTCTCAAAATTTAGGTCAGTAACCATTGTTTTATTTATGAATATATATAACTCTTTTATTTTGATTGCAGACACTCTGAACATAGCCCGACGTGTTCGCGAGCTACTTTCAATTCATAACATAGGCCAAAGACTGTTTGCCAAATACATCCTCGGGTTGTCCCAAGGTACTGTATCCGAACTACTGTCCAAACCCAAACCGTGGGACAAATTGACTGAAAAAGGACGGGACAGTTATAGAAAAATGCATGCGTGGGCCTGTGATGAAAACGCTATCATGCTGCTTAAGAGTCTTATACCAAAAAAAGGTAAGATTTGTTTTTCTCATTACTTGGCGTCATTTATAAAAGTGAAATAGTAGATACAAAATGCATTCGGAAGTATAAGAAGAAAGTTCAAAGAGCTTTAAATAAAATTGAACGAAAAATAAATTTGTGCAATAGGGAGGGTGGTAACCCTTTCGAACATGTAGAGCAGTAGTTCCCAAACTTATTTTTCTCGTGGACCACTTTCAAAATTTTACTGGTTTCGGTGGACCCCCTGCTGCTACATTTCTACCAAATTCTTAAAGTCGCCAAAAAATAAAAATTGTGTCACTTCTGAGTTCTGTCCCTATATTCCGATATGTAAAATAAAAACGAAAAATGGTACATTTTATATCACTTTATTTATTAAAAGAATAGAATAGCGCTGATCAATATTGTTGACCATATTCATATCTATTACAGTTACCGATATACCCATGCTCGTACCCCGAATTTGTAGCACCCTGTAAACATATTTAAAAAAAATCAAATTTAGTTAGGTATATTGTTAAATACAAAAATAACTAATTTCAAGACAAAGACATCAGTGAACCTTAATAACAAGCGAATTACCTATTGAGATATACCTGTAAAAGTGACAATTTATGTCCTTAAAGCTAAGAAATATTTTATAACTTTTGTGCGGCATAACTTTTTACCTCATGTGTCGATTTTTTTTATTGTTGATGTATCGGAATGCCCGAGACCACAATTAAATTCTCGTAAACTCGGCAATCGCATCCTAACGAGCTTATAATTGACTTTAAAAATCATCGCCCGTATTACCTATAATCAATTTTATAACGCAAAAACTCCGCAGCAACGCCAGCTTATAATTTATATCTCATCATTGTTATACCTTCGAAACGAGTTCCGATTTTTAGAGATCAATTTTTACATTATTAAGTATTTAAAAAAAAATTGTTTATTATTTTTAGGTAAAATCACTTTTATTGCGGATGTTGATGGCATAAAATAAATAATTATTCTCCTTTGATTACTTTGAACTCCCTGACCGATGAAATATACCTCTTTTCTATAGAATATATAGTATACAGGGTTGTTCGCGACATACGACACGGAGTATGCAGCTAAACGATTAAATTTTTACAAATTGTAAATTTTAGGTTCGTTGAAGGATTATTAGAGCTACAATCTAAAAATATTTTTAAAATATACAGAGTGTCCCAAATAATAAACAATATATATCAAAGTTGTATTTTTTAATGGAACGCCCTGTATATTTTACAAAAATCAAATGCACAATTTAATTGTCTATCAAATTGTAACCATTTTTTATCTATCTCTTCAAGTTTTCGTAGAAAATGCATTTTCTTATAATTTAGACCTCATTTATCAATGCCAATTACCCATGGAATATTGACATTTTAGATTATTTTTAAAGATGTAACAAATTTTCAAAGAGTATAGATACTAATATTGTCGATATATAATTCGCTAATTTTATTAAAAAATAAAAGAACTGTTTAAATATTTGTTAAAGGGGACCAATTAATATGATCCAAGTATTCAAACTAATTGACTGTTTGCGTTGATTAAAAATAATTGCTCCAAATACTAAAAAACTGAATTTTGTATGTGTATTAGACAGCGTGATAAAAAGTAACCCCTTATAAATTTTATTTCATTTTTTGACGAATGCTTATTTATAACAAAAGAGATGTTCATTTTCATAACTTATTATAACATTGATTTCTGATTGAAATCTACTATTATTTTTAGAATAATTTATTAACTAAAACAATTAAGTATGTAGTTAATTAATTTTTAGGTGGAAATAATGGTGTTATTTAATTGGTATACTCTTTTACAAAGATTTAAATAGTTTTATTTTTGTAAACAAATGGGCTTTTTCACAAAAACGTAAAAATTTCAAAAACGGCAAGATTAAAATGCGGTAAACCTTAACCAAATTTACCTTTATTTTAATCGTAGAAACTAAAAATGTAATAATGTGCAAGGTGATCCATTTAAAAAAATACAACTTTGATATTTTTTATTTATTTGGGACACTCTGTATGTTGTAAAAATATTTTCAAATTGTAGCTCTAATAGTCCTTCAACGAACCCAAAACTTAAAATTTGTAAAAATCTAATCGTTTAGCTACAATACACCGTGTCGCATGTGGTGAACAACCCTTTATAGTAATAGGTCTTTTCCTACAGGAAAGTATTTCCAAGATTTTTTGTTTCAAACACAATCAAGTAAATCTTTCAAAACAATAATTGACAAAAACGATCGGCGTTCGTGTTGCAAGACAAT
>NW_022146868.1:82617-86329 GCF_002938485.1 Sitophilus oryzae | reverse complement strand
AAGCTTAATACAAGCAGTAGAAATGAAATATCTCCGAAAAATGCTAGGGGTTACGAGGATAAATAAACTACGCAATTCCAATATCAGAGAGCAGCTGAAAGTCCAGCCAGTACTAACAACTATCGAAAACTGCCAGTTGAGATGGTACGGACATTTGAAAAGATTAAACAAAGAGAGACCAGTAAGAAGAGTATGGGAGGCAAAAAGGTAGGAAAAGAGGAAAAAGGGTAGACCTGCAACTATGTGGGATCAGAATATTGCAAAATTACTCAAAACTAGAGGGATCGGCTCCGCCGAAGCATCAAGCATGGCACTGGAGAAGAAGAACTGGCAAAACTTTGTTTATGGAAAGAAGTAGCTACTAGAAGCCTACACCTTCGGGTAGAAGGCCTTCGATTATATATAAATATATAAAAAGACAACTCTAAATTTAAAAACAAACAGTAACTACGTACCTTTTAGCTTCTAAATAGGTATATGAAAAGTATAATATTTATTGATTATTGACCAAAAATCATACCTAAAAATGACAGATTTACAAAATATGGTTTATGTAAGTTACGCACAGTAAAGAAAAAGTCAATATAATAATATTATATTGACAATTAATAATTATATTGATAATTAATAATAACTTATACTGTTTTAAATTACTTTATATGGATTTGATGTTTTTGGCTCGTCCCAAACTTTTTTATTTCTTCAGATAAAAAAATGAGATTTGGTATGTTAGTATATGACATAAATTAGGATTGAGTGACGTATTCAATTGTTTTTGGTCACTTCCTGTGGCGCCGAAAATGACTACAACTTTTGATTTCTACACGTCATACGTCAACATTTGACATGTTTGCTTAAAAATCGATTTTATATTTCAATTTAGACTATCATGGCTGTGTTACAAACACTAATTTTTAATCAAGAAGCTTTGAAAAACAGATTTGATCATCGAGTGTTTCTCGTGTCTTGTTCTAGCTGGTTAAAAAATGACCTAATCGTTTTTACTAACAATTTGGCACCACACACTTGGTATTTCGAGAAATTGTCGTTATGAACTGCATGTTACAATTTCAAATAAATCCTAGCGAAAATATCAAAAGTTGACATATGATATGTCATTCTATTCACAGTGTCATTTTCCATCGAGTAAAGTAAAAATACCGAAGGTATCATTTAAAAATCAAAAGTTGAATGACCAAAAAGAATTGAATACCATCAATTAATCCTAATTTATATCATATACCAACATACCAAATCACGTTTTTTTATCTGAAAAATTAAAAATGTTATAGGGGTGAGCTACTTTTGAGACGCACCAGGTATTTTTTACCAAAAAATTTAAAGTTTAAAATAAACATAGCAATCAGATGCAGTATGTCTAGGTTTATTTTCAAATATCTATTTAACATATAAAAATATGGTATTCTAAAAAATATTCGGCATAAAACTGAGTGCCAGTAACTGGGTAGTTTACCCAGTAAACCATACATCAACATAAAAGAAATGAACACTAATTTAGTTAAATTTACTTTACTAAATTTGAACGGTCTGCGTAAATAAATTTTACATAACAATAACTAATTTAACTCCATTGTTAGGCTAACGGGTAAGGTCGGGACAAAAGCAATAACTACATAACGCTCGCCAAAATATGCCGCAAATTCGCTGCCAATTATTTTTCCACTCCTTTAAACCGCTTAATCTAGCGGAAAATAGGAAAATGAGGTGGCAAGACAAACGAACAGGCGACGACTGATTCATCCCCCTACGTCGGACAGCGTTTCCATTATTCCATTGTCCCGCAACTCCCCCTGTCTCTCTGATCCCATTGTACCGGCGACGCTGTACTGTGACACGACCTGATGACGTATAACACGTATAACGAGGCCTCCTTGTTAATTTGTAGATAGTACAAGACACGTAGCACATGTGTGTACTAGTGTTTCTCTGTATATCAGACATTATACTATAATAGCAAACATCAAGGAATGTATATATGAGTCAAGAGATCGATTATGTCTGGTAAGGCAGTGGAAATGTCATAGTTATTGATGACATGTTTGTTATTATAATATATTTTATTATTTGAATAATTTATACGGTTTATTTAGTCAACTATAAGAAAAGGCGAATCGTAGATATCAGAATTATGCCAAAAGATTTAGTTAATATCTTCAAAAAAATCCAAGGGGTATTTCGCCACTTATACTGTAAGAAACTCTACAAAATAAAACAGATATTTTTTGTAAACACAGAGACCAGCTTGTCAGCAGTGATTTACTAATAAACAAATTTGCCTAACGGACAAAAAAATGCTTAACATTTCTGGAAGTATATCTGTTCCCGTCGTCGTCGGAAGCAAAGAAAACACAAACAACAAAAAAACTCTTTAAAACATCTAAAAACAACTATTCAAGAACACTTCAGTTTTTTCCAACAGATATGTCTATAAAAACCTTTGACGTTCTGTTAAAATTATATCAAGTTCGGCTTCAAAATTATAATTACTTAATAAAGATAAACTTACTGTATGATTATTTTTTAATTTGTTTTTAATTTTTACTTATGTTTATTAATGTTATGTTCATTAAAATCTCTACAAACGCCTGAACAGTACATTTATTTTTATTAAGCTGTATTAAAAAAAACTCTTTTATTATTTATAGAACTTTTTTTGAAGAGATAAATACGCCGCCGGCGCCGCAGAGGTATAGACTAGACATTTTTATTTAGTTATGAATGAGAAAATTAATTATTTTAAAACAACAATTTTTGTAAATATTTTTTTAAATTAAAGCATTTATAATTTTTAACTTAATTTTAAATAAATGCATAAATATGATGAGAATGATACTTAACTGGAAAAACTTAAAATAAAATAAACTAATAATAATTGTACTTCTAATTTACAAATTAAAATTATTACAGAACAAAAATATTCTTAAGAAAATACTAGGTATTTTGTCACCAAACAATCTAAATAATTATTATTATAGATTTTTTGGGATATTTTGTTCCTTAGGGAAAAATTTTTACAAGTAAAAAGCCACTGCCAAATTAATTTCTGCTTGGATTCCATTCAGTGGCATACAAAAAATATTTTTTCTTATTTTATAGAATTTTTAGTTGCAAAGTTCCCAGGATTATTTCGAAAAATAAACCCGCCGTTACACACAAAGACATAGATATTTATAATAATTATTATTACTTAAAATGGTGAGCATAATTCTGACATCTATGATTACCATTTTCTTATTTTATTGGCAAAGATTAGAAATTAAAATGTAGTTCTAATATCTATTTATAAAATATTTAAAATATATATTCAATTCATAGTCAATCATCGATCAATTCCCAAGTATAGTTAATATAAGATAATATATTATATAACATATTTTCATCTTTAATTCCACAAGCTCACTTGACGTGATATTTACCAGATCAATTAATAGAGCTCGACGAACCATCATAGAGCTAAACAGAGAATAATAACTGATATGTTTTGCTTTAATAATAATTGACAGTTTGTGAATTGAGATAAATAGGCATTGTTGATTTTCGGTGCCATCATAATTTACTATTACCTCATGCGTTAATTTTTTAGTAGGTTTATGCGGAATATACGACATTTAGAATTACATCCATATTATGTCCAGTGAAAGCTTATCATTTAGTGATAAGTACATTTTCTGTAAGATCTATTAAGATGAAG
>NW_022146868.1:65950-80211 GCF_002938485.1 Sitophilus oryzae | reverse complement strand
TTTTTATATTACATTTATTTTATGGTTAAACATAAACGTTGTCTGATCCGTTTAGTTATTTACTTATAACAGAGAGACTAGCATTTGGAAACCTGTACCGGGTGTGTCTCAAAGTGGCTCACCCTATAACTTTTTTATTTTTGTATTTTTAGATAAAAAGAGCATTGGTATGTTAGTATATGACATAAATTAGAATTGATTGACGTATTCAATTGTTTTGGTCACTTCCTGCTCTGGAAATAACTACAACTTTTGTTTTTAAACAGCACCTCGGTATTTTTTTTACTTTATTCCATAAAAAATGAAATTCTGAATAGAATGACACATCATATGTCAACTGTTAACATTTCGCTAATAAAAAAAAAATTATTTTGAATTCAATCTAGAGTGCCAGTGGCTATATTAAAAACACCACTCCTTAATCAAGGAGCCTTGGAAAAATAGATTGATCGTCTAATGTTTTTAGTGTCTTGTCCTGCCAGTTAGAAAATGCCCAAATCGTATTTTTAATCATATATCTCAATTTTTTCACAAATGGAACGAGGGTGAAAAAATTGAGATATAAAAAAAAAAACATTTTTAAGAATAATTTGATACCACACACTCAACATCTAATTTCAAATGCGAATTAAATTATCAGAAAAATATTAACACGTAAAAAAGGGCGTAATTACATGGTTGTTGGATGCACAATTTAATCTACTCGGATATTCAACTTCCTGAACAAGCAAGATTTAACTCAACTTCTCATACACTGATTTGATTAAAAAATAGAATATAATTTGCAATATTAAATAGTGCTTAAATAAGTCAGAACATTTTCTAAAATTAGGTATAAAAATTTTAAAATAATTTGTTATAATAGTCCCAGTTATGTCTCCGCTAGCAAAATTGGTGCGAAAAACTATTCTCGCTACCGCAGTTCAACCTATCTAAAAACTGTTATTAG
Source organism: Sitophilus oryzae (assembly GCF_002938485.1). Taxonomy (NCBI): domain Eukaryota; kingdom Metazoa; phylum Arthropoda; class Insecta; order Coleoptera; family Curculionidae; genus Sitophilus; species Sitophilus oryzae. The sequence goes on along the minus strand of NW_022146868.1, from coordinate 79,262 downwards.
CTTGAGTAATAATTTATAATACAAGTTAGACCTTCTGGAAGATATCAAAATATTTACTTTATTTGCTTTTTATTTTTAGAAGTTTCACAAAATTAACGATTTATATTATCATCCGATGTCAGATAATTACGATTTAAATTATCATCGATTCTCATTTCGACGGAGTAGTTGATCGTATGGTATATATATGGAGTTGTATTATAAAATATGAAAGCTAAACAAACAACTAATCGCATTCGTAATATTTTCTAAAAATACATAAGATTTTAAAATCACATTTAAAATAGATTTTTGGATCTAGATCGAATGATCGCAAATCGATACAAGAAAAATCGAAAGTGAAAAAATTAATTTTATAAAAAAAAAAAAAAAAAAAAAAAAAAAAAAAAAAAAAAGAAAATATATTTCATTTTTTTAAAAAAAACTTTTTACACAAAAAGATAATATAAACAAATTATACAAAAAAAAAAAAAAAAAAAAAAAAAAAAACAACAAGAAAAATTACTTTAGGTGACAGTGCAACGTAAAGCTTCCGTAATACCTAAACAAAACAAAAAAAAATTCTAAATAATTAAATAGTAAAATTCATTTTAGAATTATTTCTTTTTTAACGTAATTCATGATATCTTTTAAACTTATATTAATAAAAAACAAAAAAAAAAAAACAAAAAAAAAGAATTTGTGGAGACCTTAGAGACCTTCCTTTTGATGGCAAACAATTAGTCATCATTTGGTCACCCAGTGACAATTTTAGATTTTAATAGTGTGAAACTTTAGCAAACGTTATTGCAATGGTGATTAGTTGTTCAGCTTTCAAGTATAAAAGCAGCAGCGATAAGAAAGAGACAGGAGTTACGTTTCATAGTTAAATAAACAGTCCACTCCAATCCTTTTTAGCGTTTTCTTTAATTTTTCTTATTGAATTCATTTTTCGATATTATATGTATCATGTGCTATAGTTTTAAAATTTTTGTTATTTCAATTTTTTTTTTTTTTTTTTTTTTTTTTGAAAAAAAAACGTTATGAATAAACAATTATCAAAAAATATAAATATTGCCTAAACAGTTCTCATTGCTTAACTAGGTTAAGAAAATATGCGCTAATGGCACTGTTTGGTGACATAATTTGTCTCTCAGTGTTATTGGTCCTTGACTTTAGGTCGTTGGTGAGGGCTCAAGGGTGCGCTACTATCGATCCTGGCTAAACGTGTTGCCTATTTTTGACTATGAAAATGACTTTGAAACCTATTTTGTAGATTAAAGTCAAAAGGAGGTTTTTAATTCCGAGAACAAAGCTGGCGGCAACAATCTCATTCGAAAACCCAAAGCAAAAATTTTTAATACCATTCCTAATTGCTGTACGCGGTACAGTACCTCTCCGCCCCTCTTTCCCCTCACTTACCCACACCCCTATTTAATTAAACACGCAAAGACGTCTCGAATACCTCCCGGGGTTTTTTATATTCGTTGCGCTGCCACCTTCAAGGTGGAGAGGAATTCTTTCGTCGGCCCATTCATCGTCTCCCCACTAATTAAACCTAATGAATGAAAAATGGGGGCCTTTAAATTTCGCATTCCCGACATTCCGAGGCAGGAATAGGAGAAAAAAAGCGGAAATCTATTATTCTACGAATAAGGTAAAAGCAGACATTTTTTTCAATTGGATGAGGTGAAATACGTGAAAAGTAAATGTAGATTTGCTAAATTGGAATTTGTGTTAGATTGTTTAAGGCTAATCTATTGCTTAAGATCAAATTTACTGAAATAATTCAGTTTCTTTTGAAAAACGTGTAAAAAATTGGTTCAAGAAAATTTCTTCTACAAAATATTGTGTGTAGTAAAAAATAAGTGCTACATCGTACTTCCATGTTTTTTTTCTCTGATTTATAAAATTATGATGTTTAGTTTGGGCTGTTGGTGCATTCTCCTACAGCTGCCATCATCGGAGAATATCATAAATATCTAGTATATACAAATACACGGGTTTAAATAGTGCGTATACGAATTATAATTAATTAATCTAAAAGTGTTAGAAAGTTGTGAAACTTCTAAAAATAAAAATAAACAAGTAAATATTTTGATATCTTCAGAAGGTACTAACTTGTATTATAATTTATTATTGCAGTTTAACTGTGGTAGAGCATAGTTTTAATCACCGGTTTTGTTATTGGGGCACAATTGGGGCTATTTCGACTATATCGAAATTTTTTAAAGGTACATAATTATAATTTTAGAAGATGTTTATAAAACATTTAGTCACTAGTTCATTAAAAAAAGTATACCATTAATATTGCAAATTATGTTTTATCCTCTCATAGTACCTATTGTCTGTTTAATTTTTTGATTATGTAACGAACACTTTGTTTACTCACTTGTTTCGTCGAACTACCGGAATCCATTTTTGCTTTTGACCAAATCGATGTGAGAAATGAGAAATCATGAATCATGAAATTATGAATTATGACAATTTGGAAGAGTTGAATATCCGGGAAAGTTGAGTTATTGAATGTTATTGCACCTAACAACGCCCTAATGACGCTTTCTTTTACGCAACATTTTTTCGGCAACTGTATTAACATTTGAAACTCACAACACAACAGGACGCCTAGTTCGAATTCTTTTTCACTTTTTTTTACTACCCGAAACAGCGTTACATCACACAAACCTCGTACCTGAGTGTTTTTAGTCTCAATAACTGCACTAGCAAAAAAAACTAAAATACGTAAATATTATGACAAAACCACGATTTCAATATTGTTTTAATGCGATCAACATGACGGCGGCGTGAAATACATAATAATAATTTCTAATTTTTGCCGTTGAAGGGCTGCGGTAGGAATTTGTTGAAATCAACTGAAATGTGCCAAACCTAGAGGCTGCATTTCAGTGATGCGGTGCATTTTAGTTGATTTTAAAAATTCCGACCGCAGCGCTCAATGCGACAGAAATTAGAAGTTCCCGACTAAATTATTTCAGGCTGTCCCATTACCGTTCATGCCGATCGTATTAATAATCTAAATACTATTAAAACCGTGGCTTTGTCATACTATTTAAGTAGGTATTTTATTTTTTTCCTAGTGCAGTTCTTGAAATTATAAAACATCCAGGTACGAGGTTTGTGTGATGTAACGCTGTTTCGGGTAGTAAAAATTAAGTGAAAAAGAAACCGAACTCGGCATTATGTTGTGGCAATTTTATTAATAAAATTGCGCTAAAAAATATTAACACGTAAAGGAGGGCGTAATTACGTGGTTTTTGCATGCAATAACATTCAATAACTCAACTTTCCCAGATATTCAACTCTGCCCAAACAACATTTTTTAGCTTCACAGCTTCTCACACCGATTTGATCAAAAGCAAAATAAAAGTTGGTTCAGGCAGTTCAACGAAACACGTGAGTAAACAAAGTGCCTGTTACATAATCAAAAAATTAAATAGCCTTGATCTATAAGAGGAAAAAATATATTTTTTCCATAGCAACTGTTAAAATTGCCTTATATCTATCAAAAATAGTAGATAAAATAGTACGACTTTAACCACAAGGGTAGATTAAATGATACTTTAACAGCGAGGATAGGTTAAAAACTTTATTTCTTCTCGCACGTGTTTTAATTGCCTCCATTTTTGAAAATTTTTGTACTCCTTTTCATAAGTTATGCTGGATTTAAATGGAAGTAGTGTGGATATGGCGTTTGTCGCCTCAGCCTGAATACCTGTTGGTAATTTACTTATTTCGTTTTGAGCCATATCTGGCTCCAATTCAATCAGCAATCGACACGAAAGAGAATTAAAAAATATTGACACAAAACTGACAACTAAAGAGACAGCATTATTTATTTGTCAAATAACATAGAAACCAACGCCAACCCAGCACAATATTTTTTCTACTCGTAATAAATTCCTTGAAATAAAAATATCTGAATATTTTTTAAAACAGAACTCGCTATGGAAAAAAATATTGTTTTATACACGACGATAAAATTGCATTATTGTCTCCCGAAATTAATTCACTCGCGATTTCATCGCTCGTGAATTAATCTTTTCGGTCGACGATAAAAAATAACTATTAATTTTGGTATCGTAACAGAACTGCCCAAGTCAACACATGCAGACAAATCGTTCCCGGCGATAGGTACCAATTACCATTCTAAAACGGTACCTACAAATTTCTATATTAACCCAATTTACTCGTTGGAGTGACTTTATCAGTGGGAAATTTATCAAAATTCAACAAAAAAAATATCACGTCTGTCTCTAGTCTAGTAGTCATTCATCAATGCTCTCCAAATAGCAGCCAGAACACACCAATGCGCAGAGAGCACAGTAAGACAAATAAACTATCGCCTCCGATTAATGATTCAATCTCTAGGCCTCACCTCAACCGATCCCGTTGTTTATGCGTCCGTCACACAGATGTCGCTGCGGGTTTTCCCCTAATTCCCCCCTCCCCGGTAACCGGCCACGGCCCACACAACTGTAGCCAACGGCTGGCGGCCTGCTTTATGGCGGCTCCGGATTTATGTGGCGTTATTGCCGAATTTATGGGTCTGGTTATGTAATGTGCCCGGTGCGCCCGACCGTATCAAGAAAACAAATTCACTTCGTACTAAATACGGCAAGAGGGGTGGGGATCCCGGTTTTTCGGGTGTAGTCGTGGGTAGTTCGATAACGTAAAGATTCAAACCTGGAAAATGATGGATCCTAGCTACGATAAGCATTATCGACAATGACAGTTGTTTGAAATCACATATTTGGAATGTATTTGGATGTCGTTTGTTGACAACTTTGATTAAAAAAAGTAAGGAAGGGGTATAATACCAAATAATCTTTTAGTCACGTGATTAAGCTTGACCGGCACAGCTTTGTCCCCTTTTACATATCTTCTTTTAATCAAAATATTTTAAGAAACAAAAATAAATTAATTATAGATATGTTAACAGTTATTTTTTACGTCAACAAAACTCACCTCTCTAACAGCACTTAAGGGACATAAAAGCCATTACTACCCCAAAGTAGCATTTTGGACGTTATCTAACGTCGCAGAGATACGTTGCGTTCAATAAACCTGACGTCGGGTACCAACGTCGGCGTCGGTTCCACCGCCCTGACGACCCTTATTTGCACCTAAATGGGGAATACAGATTCGGGTCGCCTCGACGTCGGTATGCGACCTAATAGGGAATGTAATTCCACCAATTACCAACGTCATATTACGTTGGATTTCAGTTACTTAAAATTCGTCGCTAAGCACTTACGTTACGTTTGGTTTCAAATTCGCTACCAAGAGTACAATATGGATTCATAATCACTCCTCGAATATAACTATAAGTGCCTACCTAATTTCATATTATAATAATTCTGAATCATTAATCCAGACATCAGTTTTGTCAACGGAAGTCACTTTTTTTATATATCTGATTAAAATACTCCGGAAAACAACGAGCGCCTTCAAAATTAGTAGATTTATGAAATAAAATATCTATAACCTCTCTGGTTTTGATCCCCTATATTACGCGATTATTCGAGGGCACAAGAAAGTTGAAATAATGTAGCTAAAAAATTTGCATCCACCTAATTAAATTTGAAAATCACAAAAGTAGTTTAGTTATGAATCTTCGTACATCCGCCTGATTTTGACATACATTATTTTTCCTCCATTCAAACAATTTAATATTATAACGAAAATTTTTGCCTTACGTTCTTGCCCCATTGTAAATTATTTTAAGTTTAATGAACCTATGAATAGTCGAAAAATTGATCATAAATTATCGCTAAATTTATTCTCGCTAAGTTTTCTTCGGCTGGCAAGTATTCACATTTTCTCTGCTATTTTCGCTTCTGGATATATGGTATACAAATAGAAAATGGATGAACTACTATATTACGTAATGAGTACTGTAAAAAATATATTACGGGCGAATAGAAAGTTTTACACAAGGCGTGTGGTGATGGAGATTGTAGTATCGTATAAGCGCATTACTATAATTCTGCAACAAAATTTACGTACTAAACTTTACCTAGGTGGCACACCTCTCATACTACTCATACTACACGGAAGCTCAAAGAAGAATGTCTGAATGAATGTTTACATTGAAATGCAATTTGGTAAGCAAATGTTAGTCAATTTAGAGCATTTTTTTTAAATATATAGAGTTCTACAAGGTGTCCCCAAAAAAAGTTACACATTAAAGTTGTATATTTGCTGGGTATTTTTACTGTATTTTTTCTTTTTTTTCTGGGACACCCTATACAGGGTGTCCCAAATAAGTGCAAGTATTTTAGGGGGTGGTAGGTTTCGATAAAGAAACATATTTTCTCTTTATCATTTTTCAAATAAGTCTAAAATAAAAATAACCGTGTTAATTTACTTTGAAAATTTGAAAAAAAAAATTTTTGCTATAATTTTGAAAACTACGGGATCTTTTCTGGATTTTCTTTCTTGTAAATTTAATTTACTACCTATGTTGTCATATTATCAAGAAATTATGTTTTTTGACTAAAAACTAAAAAAAAAACAAAAATTTCGAATTTTCATTTTTTTCGCATAAAGAACCTCATAGGCATATTTCTGGGGTTGAACTATACTACCAGTTATAATACTTGCATTTATTTCTGGGACACCCTGTATATTAATTGATTTTCGGATTCTAGAAAGAAATAAAGGTGAGTTTCATTAGAGAAGCATAAGACTGAAATGTAAGGTTTTGATATACATATTTAACATTTTCTAAAATGAGGAGCTACATTTAAAACTGGTAAACTTCAGTACCTAAATTGGACTTTCTAGTTCAATATATAGTTAAATAACCGTTGCTTAAACTTTCGAAAAATGAAGTGATTTTTTTGTTTACACCCGTCCTGTATAATAGTTATACTGCTAAGCAATAGCCTTTTTTATTAAAGTCACTTTATAACCTGCTGAAATTAAAAGTAATAAAAATATCTAAACTTTCCAGCAAAAATAAAGGGATTTTTTTTTGATGAGCCACCCTGTATAGCAGTCATACCCGCTAGCAATAGCCATTTTTTTGATAAAAGTCGCTATAACCTGCTGAAATTAAAGTAATAAAAATATCTAAACTTTCGAAAAATAGTATTATTTTTTGTTGACCCACCCTGTATAATAGTCATGCTTGCTAAAGCAATAACCATTTTCGATAAAAGTCACTTTATAACATGTTAATTATTCGTAAAATATATAATAACTTTTTCGACATATTTAGTTAATCCTGCCCTACTGTGCGTTGTCTGTTATTGGTCTATGATAGGTACAATTGTTTGTTGTCAAAAAATGTTTGACGGTTGACGGTTCATAGGCGTAAACTCACTTTGTGTATCAGTGATTTGTGGATTTTTGCAATTATATTTTAGTTTTTGTTTTCTCCTTAAAAAATGGACAGCCTCTTTTTTAAGATACTATATATACAAAATTTAAAAGAATTGGAACCAATATCTCCCATGTTGGAGGAGGATGGGGTCTGCTGGTTTCCTAAGCTAAAAAAGGAAATTAAGATGCACCAGTGTAATGCAGCATCTCTTCCGGATTATTACCCATTAAGTTTTTACCACTACTTGAACGAGGAGAATACTTTCTTAATACCACAAACATAAGTATTGTATACCTACCTGTTCTGGCTAATGTGCAGTCTCCTCTGCATTCGTGGGTGGAGGCAAGACGCCTCGACCTCTTTCTGTAAAAAGTAGATGAATGTCTAAATGCCTTTTTAGTGTTTTTTAGGCATAATAAAAAAGTTAAGTTTGTTTACAAAAACTTTTTATTAGGTTATGTTCATGATGTTCATTAGGTCGCAAATGCTACTTAATGGGATGTATTTACAGACGTAAATAGAGATACGTAAATTAGGTTATAAATATGAACATAAAATACAACAAAATATAATTGGACGTTACTTTAGCGATTATCAGTGAGACGTATCCTATTCGGACAACGGGTAGACGCCGGGCTAGTTCAAGTATATGTACGTCGTGCAAGCCAACGTGAGAACGACGTTGGGAAATTAATAAAAATGGTACGTTGTTATTTTGTACTTCGACAGATCGTTGGATTTACCGACTCGGATCCAACGACGTCGCTTTTAATAGGAAATCGACGTCACAGGTCGTATCACCAGCACCGACCTAAATTTGCGCAAAGTCTGGCGTCGCTTCAGGTCAAATTTCGTTCGCTTTCCCATGAGTTTTTGCAACCGATATTAAGCTTTTTACCCACTTCGCACTAAAAAGAGGTTCTTAAACAAAAACAATATTCAAGTACAAGGTCTGCTAGTAAACATTTTTAAGCTTAAAGTAGCTATCACAACAATTCATTTAAACCAAAACCTCGTCATACAAAACTAAAGTGTCAAAACGAATGACAGTGTCACGAAATAAATAAATAAATGTGGCACCTTGACAACAGAGCTACCACCTGAATCCCTAGCGGGAATTTTAAATTCCAGTTAGTTAGCCCGGTACCGAATATGTCTAAGGTTGGCAACAATGAATTAAAAACCACGTGGTTACTTTTAAAAAAAAGTGCCTGAAACCTATAACTTTCTTATTTTTTTTTGTTTAAAGTGTTTTGGTGTATTGTGGTGGTTTAGTGTTTTCATTTTGCTGTGTAACACCAAAGGTTCCAACCCTCAACTGTAATGTTAGTATATGACATAAATAAGGCATAACTGACGTATTCAATTCGTATGTTCATATATTTTTTGGTCACTTCCTGTTTCACCGGAAATGACTACAATTTTTTTAATTTATTCGATAGAAAATGACACTCTGAATATATCATATATCAACTTTTGATATTTTCGCATATGGTATATCTGAAATTGTAACATGCGGTTTAAACGACAATTTGACTCGAAATACCAACTATGTGGTGCCAAATTTTTCGTAAAAACTGCTTTTTCCAAATATGCAAATGAGCCACCCTAAATTGCGATTAAAAATACGATTTGGGCATCTTTTAACCGGCTTGGAGAATACACGAAAAACATTAAATGATCTAATGTATTTTTCCAAAGCTCCTTGATTAAAAATTCGTGTTTTTAACACAGCACTCTAGATTGAAATTTAAAATACGATTTTTTTAAGTAAAAATGTCAAAAGTTGACATATGATATGTCATTCTATTCCGAGTGTCATTTTCTATCGAATTAAGTAAATATATACCGAGGGTGCCATTTAAAAATTAAAAGTTGTAGTCATTTCCGGTGAAACAGGAAGTGACCAAAAACAATTAAGTACAATTCTAATTTATGTCATATACTAACACACCAAATATCATTTTTTTAAGTGAAAAGAGTGAGCCACTTTTGAGTCGCACCCGGTATATTTAGTTTTATTATATCCTATTTTCAATTTTAAAAAGAAACGTATAATAATAAGCAACTTTAAATTACCTTAATGACTGAATTGTTTCTTCTTGTTTTGTCCGAAATCTACCTATTTTCTAAAGATTTTTTTCCTCCTGTTTTATAGAGATTGGTAAACAAACTTTCCCTGCTGCTAAATGGACCGGGAATTATCGGCGATTAAAAGTTTTAACGAGTGCGCCCCTATTAGAATCGTTATAGGAATAAGTTTCTTTACTTTAGATTCGTTACGCTTTTCGTTAATTAAATTTCAGTTTTATAAACTTATAACCATAATAAAAAGAATATCTAAAGAATCTGTCTGGCCCATAAACAGTAATTAGAAAAGTTTTCTTCTTGGGAGCCGAAACGAAAATTTGAAAATTTTAGGGTAGAAACAACGGTATAATGGATAACTTAAACTCTAAGCTAGGGCAATTAAAATGTTGTTTTATTTCGTCTTTGGATTGAAAATTATATTGTTTTGGTTCAAAATAAATTAAATTAATAAATTAAAGTAAATAAAAATATTTTCTGCGAACATTAAAATTTTAATTTTCAAGTATTTGAATGCCATTTCTGCAATGCAATGTAATAATGTTTTCAAAATAAAAACTAAAAAAAAAAAAAAAAAAAAAAAAAAAAAAAATTTTCTTTTAATTTTCTTATTAGAATTTTTGATGCTTTCACTTTGCCTGATCGCTCCTCATCCAAAACCTTCATTTTCCTTCCAGAAATTAAAATTTACTGCAAATTAAAATACCTTCAGAGCCATCGGAGGGGCTAGCAAGCAGCAGAGAAAAAATTGAGCTGTATCGCTTAATAGAGAGACACGAGCCAGTAATCTGGAAATAAACCTTCGGGAAATATGAGAGAGAAGCGATCATCTGGAAAAGAGGTTTAAAGATCGGATAAGAAGGAAGGAGATAGGCGAGAAAAGAAAGATGTAGCTAATTTAAAAAAGAAGTCGAAAAAAAAATGCGTTCTTCATAAAAAAAAATAAAAAAAAAAAAAAAAAAAAAAAAAAAAAAAAAAAAAAAAAAAAAAAAAAAAAAAAAAAAAAAAAAAAAAAAAAAAAAAAAAAAAAAAATTTAAAAATAAGTTTTTCACCTGTCGCTTGTTGTGAGTATTCGTTAACGCCAAGCGCCAAGCAGCAAGTTGCGCGTGATGAATGGTGGTGAAGAAGGCGAGGATTCGCTTGTCGCTTGACTGGCTTGATTTATTTATTTCAGCATTATCGATGAGTCGTAAAATTTTGTCCCTCAGATACGCAAGATAAGAGGCATGGCGTCGTATAAATTCTACCTGCAATGTATGTAGAAAAATTCGTCGGCTTTTATCATATGTCAAGCATTAAATTGATTTCACTTATTTCATTCTAGGTCGCTTGTGTGTTCATAAGAATTAAACAAAATAAAAAAAAAAAAAAAAAAAAAAAAAAAATTGTTTTTAAATTTAAAAAAATTGTAGAAAGTCTTTGAAATACAGGGTGTCCCAGGCTGAGCGTGCATTAAAAGTCTCTAGAGAATTGCAATATTTAAATCGGAAATTTTTTTTAAAACAAAAAAAAAAAAAAAAAAAAAAAAAAAATACTAAAAATATTTTCATTTATATTAAACACTGGAAATACCTGTAGTTGACAGCAACTTTCATTTCATATTATAGCCATCGCTGACGACATTTTTTTCCTTTTGAAAAAAAAACTTTTGAAAAATTTAATTTTGGAAAAAAATATAGAACTGTCAAATTAAGTGATTACCACAGTCAAAGAGAAGACATGGCTATCTATTTCAAACTGCAATGTCATAATTAATGTGTTGTCATGCACTGAGTGATCAAAAATTCATCATAAATCATTTTTTCAAATAGAAACCCACTTTTTTTATTTAACTAGTAAAAAGCGCTAAGCTTTTCAATTTGTTACTTTTGGACTATGCATGTTCTTATACCCAAAATAAATCGATTTTGGAAGTTATTAAGATTAAGCTCTTGGGCGTACATTTTATTGATTTTAATGAGTAGCCTATAATTTTAAAACGTCATAAATGAATAGATGTCATGTCATTGTGACACTTTGTTCAAAAAACAGTATATTATCGATCGTGATTTGCAAGCCAACTTTGCGCAATCATAGTATATTAATAATAATTAATAATAGCAACTATTAGATATCACTAAAGAGCGAAAATAATATTTTTTTATGTATTTTTTATAAATACAATCTTTTAAACCTCTGGCTAGATCCATTTCTAATATAGGAAATTTTAAACAATTTGTTTTCAGTCAGATGGTAGAAAGCTAAATAAAATCAAGAAACATATGTTTTCAAACTTAATTCAGCACTCTTAAAACACGATTTCACAGGTATAAGAACATGAACAGTGAAATTAAAGGATTTTGCCATTACTAAAAGACATTTGAACAATTTAATTTTTTTTTTTTTTTTTTTTTTTTTTTTTTTTATTTTTTAATTTGTGTTTATTTTATCTATATATTAGGCTATACAATTTTTTTTTTTTTTTTTTCTCCAAAATTTTTATTTTTAAAAAAAAAAAAAAAAAAAAAAAAAAAAAAATATCAAAATTCATAAATTTTACAGAATTTATATAAGAAAAATGGGATCCTGTACGGTACAAGTTGTCAATTTCCTTAGTGGTTTGAATGTACCGCCATATTGAAAATATTTTTAATTGATAGATTTCATTAGAAACAGTGATGTTCAAAAAATCTCAGATCTAGACATTTTGGTAGTTCTCGAAACTCTAATGCACGCTCAGCCAACATCTCCAAAAATATTTTTATAAAATAATACAAAATATGTCATTATATTTTTCCATTTCTTCCTGAATAATATTAATAAAAAAAAAAAAAAAAAAAAAAAAAAAAAAAAAAAAAAAAAATCATTTTTTATTTTATTTAGAACTCATAGAGTGCCACGACTATACTTCTTGCCTAGTTATAGTCCACGACTATACAGATATGTCAGTGGTCACGGGACGGGAGAACAAGGTCATATAAAGGGCAGAAAAATAACAAAGGATTTGACAAGCTACTAGTTTCCTTATACTATGGTATAATTACAGTTTTAGGGAAAACGGATAAAAGAATGCGGGAAAATCGCTCAAATATCGCGATAAGCGGGCGCAATAAATCGGAAAAATCGCAAAGATATCGAAAGGTCCGGGACGGAGTCTGCTCTCGTCTCAAAGCAAACACAAACTTCGGGCTGAGTCGAGACGGTTTCTTATCGGCAAAGAAATAAAAGGAAGATTTCTTTGGATCCTAGTTACGCCTCATGGCCCATCTTTTAAAATTGTATTTGCGAATCTGAAATGAGAGTCCCGATCTATGTGTGTCTGTATGAAGGAGAATGAAAGAGTCCTTTTATTAAGAGTTAAAAGAAATTTTCAAAGTGTTATCCAACACGAAAGGGAATATTTGATGGAAGTCTCTATTAAATAAACCCAGGAAGCTTATCAAGAATATTGGTGTTTGTTCATTTGATAGCTTGGGTATTGAATCATTGGTTAGTATTGTACTAACAGCAATTAGAGAACAAATACAAAAGTTGAGTCTTAAATAAGTGTAACATTTTTATATAGCATTTTGACCACAGAAATACGTCTATGGGGTATTTTTTGCAAACTGTTTTTAAGCGTTGGGAGAAAATCCAAAGCCGACATACGAGCTAGCGTCAGGAAAAGTTGTAACGACAGTGTTGCCATAGCTATACCATTCGGGGTAGATCTACAACTTTGTAAAACAATTTAACCTGCTCTGCAGATTCATGTTAAGAAAATCACTATAGGTCTGTTCCTAGAAGAATCCCTGACTAGTCATCACGTTTCTCATTGGTTGAGACAGAAGAATCACTGACCAACAATCAGGTTTTCTGAGAACAGACCTTATAATATGGATAGCAGTAATACGCAACCAAACTAAAGTACAATTGAT
>NW_022146868.1:51731-57670 GCF_002938485.1 Sitophilus oryzae | reverse complement strand
TGCCATTACGTATTGCTAGTACTGCCGAGGTACTCGACTACGGTCCCCTCCACTCAACCTGCACTGGTAGGGAGAGCGGCGCACACGTCTCGGTTTGTCGCACCGAACCACGGCGACCAAAACCGATCAAAACTCTCTTACAAAATGGAAATAAATATTTAATCCTATTTAATTCAACAATAGAAACATTAATGAAGTTCATTACAATAATGAGTTAACAATAATACCCCTGTCTACATACAAGAGAATCAAGTCTCTATTATTCTCGTATAATATTAATATAATATACAGGGTGGCCCAGAAATTTTATGAACTTCATTACAAAAGTCACAATTTATTTAAACACTATTTATTTAACACTAATTAACAAAAACAATAACGATAAAAGACTTATAGAACTATTTACAAACGATTTATAACTAAGAATTTATTTTGAATTTTAACCCTCACTAGGCCACAGCCGCCGGCTTTTATACCTACAGTTAAAGTTTACTAGAATAGTCCATAGATCGTTAGGTGCATAGAGAAGGTTTTCGAATGTTCTCGTATGTACTACTCCATTCCAGTGGGACTCGATCCTTCTGGAATCTTCGAATGAAGCATTGCGGTGTCTATGCAATGTTAAGGTCATCCGAGGACGGGCCATATTGTTAGGTTAGGTCGAGTCCACACCGGTCCGCAACAATATGTTTGTAGCTTCTGAATAACGGTCTAGGTAAAGCATCTAGCTCATTTGCTAGCTCTACAATTAATAGAGTTAATAGAATTACAATTAATAGAGTTAATAGTCTAAGCTACGTGAAAAACCTTATCATCGTTACATGGCTAATTTTTTCTTGTAAAGTATCCTTTTGAGTAGCTATTATGAAATAGTCATGTCTGCCAGCGCGATCCCGGGGCTTAAAGCGGTGGCGGCCAATCAAAAGGGTGAAATTTTGACACTAAAAATATTATATAGGTATATTATATATTATAGGTACACGAGTTATCATTGCGAAAATAGCTTTTACCTATTAATTATTAAGAAAGGTGGAAAAATGCCGGCAGACAACGCAAAAGGGGCATGAAATTTTCAAAAAAAGTATTATGGCATACATGCATGCCTATTGATGGAATGACATATTTATTTATTTTAAAAACGGTATGCAGAAAAGGCAGACAAAAAGATCGTAGCTAAATCAGCGGCAGACAATTATCAAAAGCGCTCGCCACCTCATCCATTTAAGAAAAAAAATGTGTCATCTTCAATTCAATAGTATACATGAGAGTTTTTAAAGTAGCTTATATTTTTTTACACACATTTTCCTACAAACGTAAAAAACCGGCAACACTGTATGCCGCTGTTGATTTTGTCTCATCTATCATCTTCTGTCTATCAACCGGTCATTTATATTATTCTCTTTCACACGCATTAAAATCCAGCTACATAGTTTCGATGACCAGCAGGGTATATGACTTTAAGACAAACTTGTTTACAAAAAAAATATAAATTTCAATTATACCGCTCTAACATTACTGAAATGATGATAATTTAAAAAATCTAAAAATGCTAGTACAAATTAAATTAATTTAAATAATATAATAAAAAATAATAAACTATTTTAATTTTACTCTAATGTTATTACCGTCATTCTTCAGCTGTAAAATCTCTACGAAGAAATATCTTGTTTTCAATATAGATATCGTTCAAATCTCTTCTCTGCTAATTCTTTTTCCCCTGGAAAGCGCGGTTATTGAAGATCTTCAAATCTTTATCGCTTTCTGCGTATTATTTACGCGTTGTTTAACTCTGAAGCCTCACTGAATTGTCTTCAAAGCCGTACCGGCTCCGCGCCAAGATTAAAAATTTAATCTTTTGTCTTCGTAATTAAATCTACTTTGTCTAGTTTCGTCTTCTTACCTTTTTCGAAAAATTCAACATCACCTGGAAAGGCAATTTACCTAATCGCCTTTGCTAGTATATCAAATTCACAGGCGATCGATGTAATAAAAATTAAATGAGTTATAGGTTTGGCGCAGTCTCCGCCGGTGCTGCTACCATCGGAGAATATCGTATACAACTTGTATAAACAAATGCACGGGTTTAAATGGCGAGTATACGAAAAATTTATTATTTAATATTTAATTATTCCGAAAGGGTTAGGAAATATAATTTGGCAAAATTCTGAAAATAAAAATAAAAAAGTAAATATCTTCATATCTTCAGAAGGTCTAACTTGTATTATAATTTATTATTCTAGTTAAAAAAATTTTTGATGAGTTCAACTACGGTAGCGAGCATAGTTTTAATCACCGGTTCTGCTAGTGGAGCATAATAAAAATGATTCACAGTACACCGGACCGTGTCTGAGCCGGGTACGTTATGTGAAGTAGACACCGAGCCACGTCCGAGCCTTCTGTTTATGCAACACCGAGTTGATAACGGGGCTCGTATTAGTTCTGAGTATATTATAAAACACAGCCCCATAGACACACAAAGATTTAATACGAACAATGCCAAATTTCTCGCAAGTGGAATTGGTACCAATTACAGTTGATGAAGAAAGAACAACACCTACTCAAAAGGCAAGATGAAGGACCTATCTTCTTCATTACATCCTTTCATTGTCCAGTTTTATGCATTCCCTGTCATCAAATACTGCTGTAAGATTCACTACCTACTACAGACATGATAAAAAGTGTACTTTGTTTATATCATGACTGCAGATTGAAGTCGGGGCACCAGGAAAACTACATACATGCTTTCCACAACATGGCGGGAACGAAGCGGATCCGAGAAAAAATGTACACCGACATTTCTGTGACGGAGCACGGACGAGTTCCGGCGAAGCTCGGATCGTGCTCGGCATGGCATGAATGTATATGTGTAAATAACACTTGACAATGTTTGGCCGTGTCTTCACCGACGCACGGCTCGGACCCACGTCACGGTATAGCGTAGATCATCCTTTATTGGGGCTATTTCGGCTAAAACGAAATTTTTAAGGTAGACAATTATAATTTTAGATGTTCATAAAATATTCAATCACTGAGTTAAAAAAAAGTATACCATTAATTTTACAAATTATATTTTATCCTCTCATAGTATATATCTCTTTTTTAATTTTTGATTATGTAACAGGTAACGAGCACTTTTGTTTTTATTCACCTGTTTCGTCGAACTGTTTGAATCCATTTTGCTCGGTGAGAATCTGAAGCCGCAAAATGTTGTTGAATATCAGGAAAGTTGAATTATTGAATGTGATCGCACCCAACTTCTCTCTAATTCCTTCCAAGGACTTTCACCTTGTCGTGGTGGGAGGGCTCAGTAACCTTCAATATCCAGGGGAACAGTAAAGCATTTAGCGTAGCTACTGGTAGGGCCACCATGCCAGTAAGGTCTCGAAGTGATGAAGGTGAAGGCTAAGGAAGTCCATAGCATGCAGCGTCTGACTCCAAAGTGAGCAGCTGCAAACAGTGTCCTGTATCCATAGTGGGCAGCTGAGATAATACTCGCCAACGCTTTCTCGGCAAGCGGGGCGTTTTAACTATGTTTACCTTCTTAGAACCATGCTAGAGTCGAAATCTAAAAACAAGATTACCCCAGGTAGAGCTCAAGTCTCAAAATCCCATCCCGCTACAAATTCGAGCAGCCTCACGGATTCTGGGGAGGCAAGAAATCGATAAACTACAACAAACAAAAACGAAAACGGACACAGATTATATCCATTGCCACTTATAATATTAGAACGATGAGAACAAATGACCACTTGGAAGAATTTGAACAAGAACTGGGAAATATTAATTGGGACATAGTAGGCCTATGCGAAACAAGGTTGCAAGGAGAAAAAATGACAACTCTAAATTCTGGACACGATCTGTTTCAAAACAACTCAGAAACAAATCATAGCCAAGCAGGAGTAGCTTTTATTGTAAACAATAAATTCAAACACCTCGTCACTAAATATCATTCAGTATCAAATAGAGTGATATATCTAATAATACGCGCTTAAACCAAAGATACAGTATCCAGCTGATACACTGCTATGCACCTACAAGCTCAGCGAGCAGTGAATTGATCGAGGAATTATATGAAGACATTAGCCGGGCTAGGAACCTTGAAAATACACATTACGTAATCATAACTGGAGACTTTAACGCCAAGATAGGGAAAAAGCAACCGGGTGATACAAACTACATAGGAAACTTTGATCTCGGGGAACGGAACGACAGAGGAGACATGCTTGTAAACTTTGTCAACAACGAAAAATTATACTGTATGAATACTTTTTTATCAAAAACAAACTCAGAAAAAATAGACATGGCGGAGTCCAGACGGACGAGTAAAAAATCAAATAGACTTTATCCTCACCAACAAGAATACAATCTGTAAAGATGTCGATGTGTTAAACAGTTTTCGTACAGGAAGTGACCACAGACTAGTACGCGCCAAAATACAAATTTATACTAATATAGAAAGAAGAAAATTAATTACCAGGTCAATGTTTCCTACAAGGGACGCTCTACAACTAAATCAGGAAACCTATCAAAAAGAGCTTGAAAAGAGACTAAAGCCACAGACACTCAGAGATCAAGACCCCAACGACATTCTCAATAATCTAAGGCAGGGCATAACTACAACAACAAGAAAATATGTAGTAAATAGAAACACCCTTCGGAAACTAAATTAAAACCAGAAACGACAAACTAATAAGGGAAAAGAAGAAAAGACTGACAGAGATGCCCCAGAATATGACACCTTAAATAAAACAACTAAAAGAGAAATAGAAAAGTCTTGAGGATTATAAGACAAATGGGTACAGGAAACAATTAGAAAACAATAGAAGCATAGAGGGAGTGTTAAGACGCAAACAAATGCGCGGAAACAAAAAATAATAAAAATAAGAAACACACATGGCACGATAACAACAGACAAACATGAAATTAGAAATGAAATTCACAAATTCTACGAACAACTTTATCAGTCTGTTATACCAAACAAAGATAGAGTATAAAAACACATCACAAACGTAGGATCAGAAGATATGCCAGAAATATCAACCACAGAAATTAAATACGCACTTCAACAAATAAAAAATGGCAAAAGCCCAGGAGAAGATCGTATTACACCTGAAATGCTGAAGATAGGCGGAAAACCATTAGTGGATGCCGTGGAAGTGTTGTTAAATAAATGTCTGATGGAGGGTAGAATCCCGGACGCATGGAAAAACGCAGAAGTTGTGCTATTATACAAAAAAGGAAAACAAACAATTAAAACATTGAAAAAACAACAGAATACAATATACCTCTACATTTGGCCTTTGTAGACTACCAAAAAGCCTTTGACTAGCTGCCTTGTTTCTAGCTGCAATGGAGGACGCGAGAATTGATTCCAGATATTATTCCATTATTAAAAATATCTATGATAGTGCAACCTTCCAAGTTAAATTAGATGATGACCTCAAAACAGAAAAAATACTACTCGGCAAGGGCGTGAGACAAGGACATACCATCTCTCCCAAGTTATTTACACTGGCACTGGAAAATGTCTTCAAGAAATTAGAATGGGAAAATAGAGGTCTAAACATCGATGGGGTACACCTTAGCCATCTGAGGTTCGCAGACGATATTTTCTTGCTGAGCACCGACATTCAAGAACTAAACACCATGCCATGAGCTAAATGAGCAATCCCAGAAAATTGGCCTTAAAATGAACTTGAAGAAGACCAAGATAATGAGCAACAATATCCATAACATTGCCGTGGACAACATTATTATTGAAAACGTAGACCATTATATATATTTAGGTCATAAAATCAAGCTGGGCAAGGAAAACCAAAATACGGAGATCAAACGCAGGATCCATTTGGCATGGGTAGCATTTGGAAATATGAGCGATATTTTCAAGGATAAAAAGGTGCCCATGAACCTAAAGAAAAAGGCTTACGACAGCTGCATTC
>NW_022146868.1:0-51723 GCF_002938485.1 Sitophilus oryzae | reverse complement strand
CTGAGAAAGAAGAAGAAGAAAGAAACATCTAGACCCTTAAATGTTCGAATTAAAGAACATAAAGATTATTTAAGAAAGGGAGATTTTCACAAATCTAAGATTTGTGAGCATTCATGGGACACAGGGCACAGAATAAATTTTAATAACGCCAAAATTATAATGAAAGAAGCGATAGCCTCTAAAAGAAAAAGAAAAGAGGCAATCTAATAAAAATAAATGTATTGCTCATGCATCTGTATTGTTATCAGGTAGTAATTGTTAATTTTGAAGTTTAACTTGATATAATGTCATTTTAACAGAACGTCAACGGTTTCTTGTAGACGTATCTGTTTTAAAAAAGTAAAGTGTTCTCGAATAGTTGAATTTAAATAATAGTTTATAGTTTTTTTTCTTTATTCTTTGTATTTGCTTTGCTTCCGACGACGGAAAGAGATAAACTTTCCGAAACGTTAAGCATTTTTTTCTTTGTTAGGCAAATTTGTATAACTGTAAACATAACTTCTGACAAGCAGTATTTTCTTGCAGTGCAATGGCGAAATACCCATAAAGGACTTTTTGGAGAGATGAATAGTTAGTGCCAAAAAAATAATTAAAAAAATCATATTTATCGTACTCACAGAAACAAAGTTTTATCTAATAACTTATCGCATAACTTCATCCACAAAGTTTGCAGCATTTAAGTTCTTTACATTTACTTATTTACATTTAATAAACTTCATAATCTTTCACTTTGCAGTTACGCCGTGTTTTTCTTCTTTGGAAAGTAAACATTTTTCGGAAACAGAAAATAAAAAAAACGTTATTACTTGATAAAATACATAGCTGAAACGAAACGTTACGAGCTGGGTAAATATTCCTTTCATTACGCCTCAGCTTAAACATTAATCAGAAGAAAGTTTGTTGCAAAACTGCAATTTAAACTTTTCAATTGGTCTTGCGAATTCGCGAAAATAGCACAGCACTTCAATAATATGTAATACAAAGTTGCGAATTAACGGTTTGTTTAGCCTAATTTGTTCTCTTTTAGCTGTAAAAAAAGAAAAAAATAGCGTAGTTTACCAACTTGGTTAACCTGGTTTTAAAGGAACATAGACATAATCTCATCAATCAAATAGCACTATCGTGGAACAGAAAACTCGGTGTTGTCAAAATGAAATATTGCCAGCTAAAATTAACCACATCAGCCGACAAACCGCTAGGACAGAGTAAAACAAAATCTTTTATTTGCAGAGGCCTCACTTAAATACCCCACGGGATAAGCTTCTCTCATCCAAGCTTAGTCAGCCTCCTTAAATCGCACAAAGACGCATAATTCCGTTGAGCGGGGTTTAGTCATAAACTTGGCGACGTTGCCAAGTTTTAGGGATTTGTCGATGCGTCATAATTTGAAGATATTCGATATTATAACAGCCCAGTACCTTAAGAATGTAATATATTTCATATCAATTAAACTTTTAGTTACGTAATCGAGGGCGCGACTTTTAAATTCATTGTTGCCAACCATGGGCTTATTTGGAGCAGTGCTGAGTAACTGGAATTTAAGGGTGTATTCCGTTGCTTGACCTTGGTTATGGTTTTATGTCCCGTTTGTATTGGTTTCCTGAAAGTTTTCTTATTACGGAACACGGTTCCTGAAAAATTCGGTTTTAACTGTCACGAAACTAACCAGCGCGAGAAGGCTGGTTTTTCTGGTTTTGTTTGTCAATCAATGTCATTTATGTGATTTAATTTCTAAAATTTGTAATAATATTTTGTATTTACATCCAAAAGCAATGGAGGTACGTAGTAAAGGTAAATAACTCTCATTAACTAAATAGAATGACTTTTTAGGACCATTTAAACTTATCATGCCAGCCATTGTTTCTTAAACTCAGGAACATTTAAAGAAAACATGAAAAACAAGACAATAAGTTATCGTGAATGTTTTGTAAGCTATAAAAATATAAATATTATTATTTTTTTTTTATTTTATTTACTTATTACAAACACCTATTGAGGTAGCTACACTCAAAGGCCTAAAGAAAACAAATACAAATACAATTACTTAAAACTAGACATGTACTACAAAAGTACATAAAAATAATATAAATAAAGTATATATAATAATAAATAAAGTAAATAAGTAACAAAGTACATAACATTTAATTTATAAAATGTGCAATAAAAAAAACAATGAAACCTATCACACCAGATTTATCTCCTGATGCACCAACAAGATGCGCCTAAGTTGGCCAAACTTAATGCTAAACATATCGGGAATTGTGTTCCCAGACAACATATCATTACAAATGGTGAGCATAAACGTGAATGGCGAGGGGCTTCCACCCTCAATGTAAAAAATATTAAACTCACTCACTCTCAACCTAATTTTTGGTACCCTAAATTTGATGCTATTAATCAGACCACAGTCAGCATATTTTAAATTATTAAGAATGTTATATATAAAGATGACAGCATGTGTCCTTCTCCTAGAGGCCAGCGAAGTTAAATGAAATGTTTCCAACACTGACCTGTAAGAGATCATTGTTGGATACATGTTGTTTCTTTTAATGTAAATATAACGAAGGAAACGTTTTTGGACCTTCTCAATCTCGTTACTGTGAGTGTAACAATTGGGAGACCAAATATTTGACGCATATTCAAGATGCGGTCTTACAAGAGAGGTATAAAGTCTTGTAGTTGATTGTATATCGAAATCTTTACTATTACGCATAACAAAACCAAGAATCCTATATGCCTTGTTAATCAGGTAGGTATAATGATTGTTAAATTTAAAATTGTCCTGAAAAATCACTCCTAGGTCTTTAACTTCCTTACACCTCACAACCTTACAATTTCCAATGTAGTAGTCTTCAATGACTGTATTGATCCTCCGGGAAAAAGAAACAACACAACACTTTTTAGTATTAACAAGCATCTCGTTCTCCTTAAACCAGTCCAGAGCCAAGTTCAAATCAGTTTGGAGAGCCCTAGTATCATCAATATTATCAATTGGTTTAAATAATTTAAAATCATCCTATTGATTAGATTTGTTTATTTATTATTGATCTGTTTTAATATTGGACCTGCAAATCTTCACTTGAGCTAACTAACGAGTTTAACAGTTTATTAATAAAGTACTTTTCAATATTAAACTCCATTGAAAAGAAGAAGTAAACGTAAAAGCAGAGAATAGGTACATTAAAAATGCATAAAAGATAAATTTTATAATAGTGGTATGAAATTTAGTAAATGTCAACATTTGATGTTTCCATTATTTTACCGAACCGTTCCGTATCAAACCGATGTTTTTCAGGAACCGCTCTTTACCATAGTTTACCGGTCTGGATCGCCTGGTTTTGCCAGGGGGGTGACAGGGAAATAGGAAAATTGGAAACAGTCATTAGTGTCATTCCTGTCATCTCCTGACGACAAGTATGGCCGCCTAGACAAGGACAGCAATGTTTCTCTCTAACTATTGTCTAACTTCACAGTTTAGAACTGACAGATTCGACAGATTTCAGAGACAACTTCAGATTTGTTCTAGAACAAATTTCGACGCCATTTTAATTCTCTCCGTTTAGTTTTGTTTTGTAAATTCAATTTGATATTTCGGCAGAAATTTATAAATATAAAGGTAATAAAGCATATAAAATATATATTACATGAAAAATCCTGGAGAAAAAGACGTTTCTGCAGTACTAGGTATGTCCCATGTATATTATAAATAGGTAGTAAATAAACACTATTTCTGTATTTTTTAGATGCAAGAAAATTTTGTTATGTTTATGATCGGCAATTTTTTTGAAAATGGAAACAATTTACAGCAAGGTAAGATCATTTTTAACTATAGCCAACATTAGTTATCTCCAGTATGTGCGATTTATTGTCAATAATGCCATAATCTGGCTGATACAATCCGATTGTTATCCGACTAAAAGTCTCTTTTTGCTTCTTTTTGATTTGTTTTTTTTTATTACCAGGTCTCTTTGGGAATAATGGACGCTTTTTTTAAACAGTATATTTGTATTTTATACCTACTGATATTTTAATGTTAATTAGACAACTAGGTCAACACAAAATCAATGCCCGCTTCGATACAAACATAAAAAACCTAATTTTTTCTCATTCTTAGAAATAAATACACATAACTTTATATCGTTGGAAGGGTTAAACATCAGCAAACAGGCCACGCCATTGCACTGTGCATAAAAAAGTGCCTTAAGAACGTTTTTACAGAATTTTATTATTCCGCGAAATACAAAAGTTATGGGCAATTTTCCAAATGGAAAAAAATTCAAAAAGACCCTGTATCTCACTTGGCAGTGAAAATATCAACAGACGGTTTCCGCCATTAAGCGTGTCTCAGAAATCGAGCCCATGACATCTATGTCGGTTTTGCTCTATCTAGTCAGGAAATAAGTTTTCTCTGTTAAAACAGATCAATTTCGACCACCCTGTACAGCTTTGAGAACCATTTCACTGTAGTATTGAGCATTAAAAAGAGAGACACGTAAGAAGGGGGACACAATAGCTAACAGTTGCTAAAGAGATCGAATATATTTCTTATTTTTATTCACTGTTATTTTAATTAAATTAAAAGAAACAATCACAAAATAATCATCTTGTAGCTAATCTGTAATATAAATCTGATAACATAAAAGACCTTTCCTTTTTTTTTTCTTGATCTTTTCCATTAAAATCGTGCCATCTGTATGGATACTAACTGAATCAACCCTAATAAAGATTATTCAAAAGGGACAGTCCCTTCAAGCATGCCTTGCTGATATGATCTCGTTTCCCGAATAATGTTTTTCCTCTTACAAATAAATTGGACGGAAGCCCCTTTCTGGCCTTATCTGACATTAACATTTCATTTGCGCTTTTGATGTACCTATTTGAAGTTGTTATCTCAACAACTGTTACGATTCCTTAAATCCGGAGTTTAACCATAGTTTTTTTATTGCGAATAATTAATCTTCATACAATTTTATGACACCCGTATTTTTTTATTTTACTTCAATTTCGTCCAATTTTTAAAAAAAAATTAATCAATATTAAGAATTTCAAATTTACACTTTTGCAATCTCTGACGTCACCTATCAAAAGTGTCACGGTTTGCCACTAGGTACAAAAGTAAATAAAAACCATTTTTCTAAATGTATTTTAAAGTAGATATAAAATTAATTGTAAAATAAAACTTAAGGAACTTACGTTAAAATGATCTTCACAGCAAAATTTCGTACTTTTGCTGACATATTGTTGTCTTGCCGCTTCAAACCAGGTTCTTCGACGGCTTTCCTCCAAAGGAACAATTATAAAAACTTTTTCTGGAGAGCCTCCAGAGTTATTTAGACAGCCCTTCACAAAACAAACTTTAACACCCTTCATTACAAAAATAATAAAAAGGGTACAATAAAACAAAATTGAAAACTCAACGTATTTAACGCCAAACGCAAAATCCACAAAATACAAATCTAACCTCCAACCCTCGAACGCCTCGAACATCCGAACAACTTTGGTAGTGATTTAGTGCTTCGATAAAAATGGCAGTAACCTGTTAATTATAAAAATTTAAGTTTTAATTTCTAGTAGTAAAAAATATAAAAGTTAATTTAATATTGGGGTAATAAAGAATAATCTCACATAAAAACGTATTCTTTAACGATTTTAATAAAAATAGAAAAATCTAACGTGATTTTAAGATATACGGTAGCAGAAAACTAGACATACCATAATACATATTATTCTTCAGAGGCTCGCGCCCTCCATCAACTATTCAGTCAAATGCTGATAGGTGACGTCACAATTTTCTACGCTTCATTTCAAACCAGTGAAATTTGTATTGAATTTGATTTATTATTTTTTCCTTAATTGTAACTTCGTTGCATTTCTTTTTGTATTGAGGGAGTACTTTTTAATCACTTCAACTAAATTTTATATTAAAAATAACAAAAATTTACTATGGTTAAACACCGGATTGTTTTGACTGTTGTATAATTTATATTCACTCTATACAAAATTTTCGACTATTTATGTTGATAAAAGTCTTCGTTTTAAACTATCAGCTTTTACCCAATTATAGTCGTTAAGATTTTTAAAATATAAAACCGTTTAAAAAAACTTACATCATCTAAAGGACAGAGTTCCTCATCAATAGAAGAAATGTGACATGAAAAGAAGGCATTTTATTTCAAAAATAAAATGCTTGAAAAGCTTTACGACAGGACGTAGCTGTGCTTTTCCGAAAGAAAACCTGTACCTTTTATTTTATTAGAGAAGATGTTTTTCTGCTTCCTATCTTTTGATATTAGATGTTTCTCTGTATCTCGATATCTAAAATGAACTGCTTTTAACTTATTTAAGATTTAATTTTTTAGGTTATTTTTAATGGTGTTTTATGAGGTAGGAAACTGCACCGGAATGAAAGTATTTATATCTAGATAAAACAATAGAATTTATATTATGCTTGATTCATCATTTTATCGGCAAAATAAACCACTAGTACCTAACAATTATGCTATACGCACACCCTTTAACTTAGACAACTGTCTCGACAAGCGTGTTTTGATTGCTTTGGATTCGACCGTTTTGTTTGTTTCCTGTCCATTTTCTCTGTTTTATTATTAAAATTTAATACGAATTTGATTGCTTCGAATGTCTTGAATTTAAAATTGTTGTAACTACGGCAACGTCGCTTAATATAATCGCATGACGCAAGCTCGCCACATTTTTTTTAATTTCCAAAGTGAAATAACTCGGTTATTTTCAATTCATTTTAAAAATGGTGAAGAGAAAAGATGTTTCTTTTGACCAGATCTGCCACCCCTTAAAATATCTGCATTTATTTTTGGGACACCCTGGATAGTAAAAAAACAATTCGATTTATTTTCACTCAAAACTCACCCGAAAAAGAAACAAATACTTGATTATGTTTTTGGAAGTATTAAGCAAATATAAGGAAGATGAAGAAAGCGTTGTACAAAAGGAACAAGAAATAATATTCCTATTTTTTCGCGTGATTGATAGTCGCAATACCTAAAGGAAGGGAAACAGCGGAAAAAATGTTAAATTTTCCAGTTGATCTGGCAAATGGGCTGTTGTAAATTTTCGACTTCTGGGATGCAAAGAAATGGAAAAAAGAAAGCTGGGGATTATTGGAAAACGGGGTGAACTCATCGTTGGCTGAGAAACAGTGGTGTAGAGAGCTGTCTATTTGACTACAGAGGTATCACAGATTCTATTATTTTGTTTTCTGAACAATAACGGAACTTCCCGAACCGGAGCTGTTTTTCGGAACCGGGAATTTCGGTACCGCGCCTCTTAGAAACCGGGATTTCCCGTTTTTTTCGGTACTTTCGGTATATACTGACTAATTTTTGTCCAATGGTGGTGCAGTTCATCAATCAAAAAGCAAAGGATGGTTTTTCAAAGTAAAATGGATAAAAATTGAGATTTTTAATGAAAATAATATCAGTCATGAAAAAATTAACATGAACACAAATAAAGAAAGAAGTATAGGTAACTGAAATTTCACATCAAGTAACATAAACCAACTTAGCTGAATTTGAGACAAAAGTCCTAAAATATTGAATTAAAAATGCAAATATCCATTAAAACATACCATAATAAATATTATAGAAACTTCAAAAGAGAAAAGAAGCAAAAACATTAAGAAATAGCATCATTACTAATTTAGAAGATTTTGATTTCGACCGCTAGGTATCAAAGGACTTTCTCATGCAACAAAAAAATAATTTTTTAACTATTGTTACCGAGACCCGGTTCTGTGATGGCCAAAAGGATCTGAACCCTAATTGGTAGGATTAATTAGAGTTTCCTGAACCGTATACTAAAATATTTTCGTTCAATGATTGTGGAGTTCGTCAATTAGCAAGCAAGGGATGGTTCTCAAAAGTAAAACCGATAAGAAATTAAGTTTCAAATGGAAATAATATCAAATTATTAAGTCATGAGAAAGTAAATATGAACACAAATAATCAACACACAAGCGAAACAAAAATAAAAGCACATCGGTAGCTCAGCGGCGTGCTGTCCATGGAAGCAGGGGAAAGCACCGCTTCCCCTAAACTTTCAAAGATAAAAAAATAAATGGTTAAACGTTAATAATACTGTTATTTTATAACAAAAGATTAATTTAATTTGTTAAAATTATTTATTTGAAACCTTACATAAACGTAGTAAATTTAATTAGCCTGTTACTGCATGGATGCGCGCCTGGAAATCGCCGCCGGTCGCCTATCCCTTCTTCATGTAGGTGTTATTGACCTCGAACGCAAACGACAAATTTAAGCCGGACAATCGCGCACAGTTGCTAGCCACGGCAGCGATCTTTCGGCCGCCTTCCTCGACTTTTAATTTATCGTTCGCTTGCGATTTTATAGGTAATATTATAATAAGTTAAATCCAAAATTCTATGATGATGTTATAGACAAATTTGCAATGGCTGATAGACGAATAGACCTCAAATACAAATAGGTGCCTATCGCGCGTCAAGTGCTTCGGAAAATTAATTTAACATATCGTATTTTAACTATTATAACTTTATGTGTTCTTGTTTGTTTAACAATTTTCGATAGAATTTTAATTGAACAATGGAATTGGCCTCGGAATTTTCAAAGGTAAGTTTTTTAAGAAAATGTAAAAGTAATATGTCTCGAAATAGGGGTTTTTACATTTAGCAATATTTTACAAAATAATAAAATAACATATTTAAACTTCAATAATTGCTAATAAACATTATAGAAACTTCAAAACAACTTCAGAATTAAAGTAAGTAAGTAAGAGATAGCGTCACTACATATTTAGAAGAGTTTGATTTCTACCGCTAGATAGTATCAAAAGTCTTTCGCACGTAACAAAAAATATGTTTTTAATTATTATTACCGAGTCCCGAAAGTACCGAAAGAACCGGGAATTAATAATTTCGAGTCCCGGTTCTTTGATGTCTCAAAAGAACCGGGATTTCCCGGTTCTGAACCCTAACAACGATATTACACGCTACATAGTACAGTACACAGAAGAAGAAATAACTTTTTTAGAAGAAATTTAGAAGAAATAAGTCATTTCTTCTTCTGTGCTACAGTATATATTTGTTTACTTACCGTGCAGCTCGATCGTCGGTACTTTGTGGGCCTTGACCACCGGAACCACCTGGCCTACACCGTTGGTATAAACGTGACTGTTCCTGGCCAGGACCTTCCACAATTTCATAGTCACCGCCAGCTTGACGGCTTTTAATCCATCCTCGGTCCGGAACACTGGTGCGTCACACCGGTCACTGGGTTCAGTTTGTGAAGGATACGAAATACTGAACACTTTACTTTTCGGTTTTTGTTCATTGCCGCGTCCAAACACTTTTGTCGGTTAAGTCTGTCTTTGTTTTGTTGATTTGGTTATTTTAGTTCTTTGTTTTAGCCTGTTTTTCTTTGTTTACTTTGTTAAAATAGATGTCAAAAGTCAATTAAGAGTCCATTTCACTAGTCCGAAAAAGTAGCAAAATAAGCGTTCGGCATTTAACGTTTTATGTAAAACTGGCTAGGTATTTTTTTTACAGAAATGAAGAAGGAAATTAAAGATAAAGGATTATTATACTATATCCGTATTGTAGCACATTTTTAGACGAAGATTTTTAGAACTTTATATTTAAGATTTTGATGGTCAAACATAAACAAAATATTCCTTATGTTTGGACTAAATTTTCTCGAAAATAAAGATATAATTTGAAATTTCGTTACAATCCGAAAATAGATTGAAGTTTTGTGATTACAGTGATATATAATTTATATGGTTTTGTAATAAAATGCTCGCTACTTTATGGCAAATGCTAAAGCTCAGCAAACCTTAATCAAGCTTTAATCAAAGAACGTGTGTTTCGAATTTTGGGTGTGGCTTAACACGACAGGATCGGGCTAAGTCTTAGGCAGATTTCTAAAATATAATATATATTTCCTTCGGCCACACACCCTATTAAGATAGCGAAGATAACGAAGATACGAGATGAGTCAGAAAAAAAATTTTCAAATTTACCCTGTATTTCAGGAGCTAAGGGGCTGAACAAAGCTGTGTCTAGCATCTTTAGTTTCATAAAAAATTCATATAGTAATATCACAGATTATACAGATTATAATCTTTGTTTTTTCTTTATAGTTTTCGTGGTTCCAATTTTCGGAATCGGGCACTAGTTAGGTGACTAGTTTGCGCACATAGCACGCCCACTTATGGCTCTCAAATTTGTGCACAACGCCTGACCGGCACAGTTATTAGAGAGATATCGGAAAACCGAATAGTAGCGTCATCCAGTATTTACGCGTACCTTATCATGGTTACGATATGCGCGAGTCAACGCAACACCCGCTAATAACGTTACCGCCTGACGTAATTTGCGGATCAATTACACCAAGCGTTATTTCTAAATAACCTCCTGATAACGTTTAAAAATTGCTTAAAGGGCATGTGCGGGTATTTGACAACCGGAGCCGGCCGGCGAGATCTTTTATTTTAGGTTATGTTTGAATTGTTTTGAATTATTGCTTTAGTTTTATTAGGTAATATGATATTTAAGTAGCTGGGATTGGTTTTAATTAAATAAATATGGCCCAAAATATGGATTCCACCTCTTCCAATACTAAAGAACCTATAAAGAGTCTTAGGTTTACAGCAGATGACGACTTCGCCCTTCTAAGAGAATTTGTTGCTTGTTGCCCTAAACCCATTGGCAGACGTTGAACAATAAAGCATTGGAAATAAGCACTTTAGCCCTTTAGTTTTAAAATACCTAGTAAACAAAACAATTTCAAAGTTTTAAATTCAAAGTTAGGTTAAGTTTAAATAGCGGACGCGACGCGATCAGAATTCTTTCCGATCCGATAACTATAAATGAAGAGAGTTAAGACCACCTCACATAAAGGAAATAAAACCTGGCCTTATTAACGTCCATGCACGCTATTCGGTTTAGCGATATCTATTACGCTGTTTATTGTTATTTTACGCGAGTTTATTTTTGCGCAGAGGAAATTTGACTCGTTTGCACATCGTCATAAAAAACAATTTTCGTACCACGAATTAGGGACAAGATTTTTATCTGTATACTTATAAGATACCTAATCTGTGGTAATATGAAAACCACATTTTTTATCTCAACTCATAAACGAGAAACACCATAAAACACACGAAAATGGGACACCCAATTTGATTCTAATTATAGCAACTTTAATTTCCTTTCAAGATCTTTTTTTCTGTTTATCTTTACTTCCCGAAAAAGAAATGTACATAAAAAGACAAAAAATCGTTTGAATAACTTAAACAAGAAAAATAAAAGAGAACTCTAAAAACTTCCTCGACTCTAAGCTTTGCATTTATACAGTCTTAAAAAAGGGCGTCTAAGGGTATAACACCACTGAAACGACTAGCTTCTCAGAGAAATTAAGTAGACCTAGAAAGCTCTAAAAGATCTGTTCATAAGATTAAGATAATCTAATAGTCGATTTGCTAAGGTAAAAAAGTATAATACCGTATGATCGAATAAAAACGGCGTCAGCGACGGCTATGCGAAATGAAGATTGCTGTCATTTTATATGGAAAAAAACAAACTGGACGCCGTTTTTTCGATCAAACGGTATAATAACTTCTCATACTCTAATTCGTTACCCGCCAACGTGCATGGGACCTGGCATTATCATGCATCAGTACAAACTGATTTCCAATGAAAGAGGCAAATGGAACTTCTTGGAGGACATCCTCAATATAACGGTGGGCATTGAGAGCTCCATTTTCAACAAATTCAAGATTGTAAACATATCAGTATTCTATTTAAAAATAATAGAAGATAATAGGATAATTAAAAAATGAAATGTTAGGAATACATTTAAGATTAAAGGAAAGTGTTATGAATTTATTGCAAAAAACGAAGTTTTGATTTACCCCGGTATAAACCCACTTAAATGAAATATATAAGCCATTAATAGTTATTTTTTTATACAAGACGATAATGCAATTTTATCTTTAAAAATCGTTTTAAAAATATTCAGAAATTATTATTTCAAGAAATTTATTACGAGTAGACAAAATATTGTGCTGGGTTGGCGTTGGTTTCTATGTAATTTGACAAATAATAATAAAGCTGTCTCTTTAGTTGTCAGTTTTGAGTCAATATTTTTTAATTCTCTTTCGTGTCGATTGCTGATTGAATTGGAACCAGAGATGGCTCAAAACGAAATAAGTAAATTACCAACAGATATTCAGGCTGAGGTGACAAACGCCATATCCAAACTACTTCCATTTAAATCCCGAATAACTTATGAAAGGGAATACAAAAATTTTCAAAAATGGAAGCAATTAAAAAACATGCGAGAAGAAATAAAGTTTTTAACCTATCCTCGCTGTTAAAGTATCATTTAATCTACTCTTGAGGTTAAAGTACTATTTTAGATAGATATAAGCAATTTTAACAGTTGCTATGGAAAAAAATAATAAAAAATAATGCCCCAACAAACTTATCTACAAAGTAATACTATAAGCATAAAAATCGGATTACAAAAAAGTTATGAAACATTAGTCAAAATTTTAGGGTGGCGGAATTTTGTGCCGGGTAGTTTATATTAGAGAATCTCTATATTTACTAATTTCTCTAAGACTAGCTTAAAGAATTTAAAAAGGGTTAAAAAGAGAAACAGTCAAATAAAAACAAGAAAAAAACATAGAGACTGAAATTGTGAAAGATTTCAAAAGAAAAACAGGCTAAAAGTTGGCAAAACGTCGAGTTTGATTTTAGACGTTTTCCTCTTTTGGGGAAAACGAAAAAGAAAACTCGTGTTCTGAAGCGAAGTCAAGTCGCAAAGAGGCTAAATTAAGTACCGGTTTGGTTTGTCTGCGATGTTGTGCTGTTTAAAGGCGGAGTTTAAAGTCTTGATAATCTGAAAATAAAAAGAAATATTTTAGTTTATTAGAGAGTAAATCTGTATATCAAAGATTATAGCGACAGAAGAAGTATCTAAGAAATAACATGAAACATCCGTTTTTTTTTTAGAAAAAATTACCACCATATCTCAGAAATTAAGATGTTTACACTTGCCAAATATACCTGGCCAGCCTTCAGAATATGGCGATAATAATTCACAATATTAATAATTCAGAATTGGTAGTAATATATATTTTTCTAATTATTCAACCGAAAATAACATATTTCTTTAAAAACACTAAATTGCATCTTTCTCGGCTCCAATTAAAATGGACAAAACTGGGTTTTCTCTGTAGTCTTTAAATGATGTTATTTTGGAATTTATGGATTTATACGAAAATGAGCCCTTCATATAGATGGCGAAACATAAAGAACATAGAAATCGTATTGCAGTGTACAGTAAAAGAACTTAAAAAGAAAAAAGAATCACTAGCAACGACAATTTCGGACGACCGGTATCCATCGTTGCGACTTTACTGTTTACTTGCCAAGGATTTAAACAATGTTTGTGCTGGCGTACTTGTTGAAATGGACACGTCGCACAGTGCTTCGTCCCATGGACAAAAATCGAAAAAAAAGTTAAAATTTACTAATATCTGAATATGTAATTTTATACTTATAGCAACATTCATAGTAGATCTGTATATTATGGAGTTAAACGGTACGGACTTAATTGAAAGCCACTATGGATATTGTTAAACAGGGTATGTACTTTAAATTTATTTCTAAACAAGTTCGTGATTGTTTAGTTTTTAATTATGTTTTAAGATGATTCTTAAATGGGTATAAAAATTTTACGTTTTCAAACTTCAAAAAGGCATTTATCAAAAACATATCAAAACATATCGTATTTATTGAATATTTTTGTTGTCATATTCCTACACTTTTAATTTTTGTATAATTCACCTGCGTCTGCTTGCGACGAACTTTATTTTATAATACTTTTCAGATGGAGTAAAATTGATAAGCAATGCCGATCTGATTAATACTTGGCTTGATCATAAGGACAAGAACTCAAAATTATTTGTATTTCAAAAAATATGTTCTTTATTAGATATTGATGAACCTTCCAGTCAAATAACACACCACTTGTGCCTGAAAAAGCCCACTATGTTGGAGCGAAACGTCGCATAAAAAAAGTTTCCATCTTTCAATTTATTATAAAACCTCATACCCAAGTAAAGGAAAAAATAATATATGGATATGGTCAATTAAAGAGGTAACTATTAGCATCCGAACCCCTCATACTAACAAAAAGAACAGTAACAACGCGAAAAAGTAACATATTAGAAAATGATGTACAGAAATATCTTATATTATGTGAGGATACTTCATTAACCTGTGATTTAGATACTATAAATTTGGAAGATTCTGTCAGCAGTGATTCTTCTGAATCAGAGTAGTTACGACCTATGCATTTTGTTGTCCTAAAGTCAATTTGTAGTATCTTAAGTTTTTTTTAAATTAAATTTAACATTAATGTTTCTTTTTCATTAAAGACAAATATTTTTATCTTATATTAGGCTTATATTGTAGGAATCATGTTCTAATGTTATTTCAATTCTTTTTTATCACATCAGGGATTTATTTAATACTTTTTACACCGTTTTCATACTATAAATTATTATTTCCTTAGATGGAACACAGCTCACAGCTCCAACATTTTTATTATTTATAAGATTTTTTTTCATAAACGTGGGACTAAGAACGTCATCATTTAGTACAATGAGAGTACTCATCATTTGTGTCAAATAAACCTAGTTTGAATAAATTGCCTACAATAAAAGAGAAGTTTTGCATTTTTGTCCTCTAGAGTCATATGTTCGAAGCACTGTGCGTCGTGTGAGCGC
Organism: Sitophilus oryzae; assembly: GCF_002938485.1. Lineage (NCBI taxonomy): Eukaryota > Metazoa > Arthropoda > Insecta > Coleoptera > Curculionidae > Sitophilus > Sitophilus oryzae. Next base: position 36,915 of record NW_022146868.1, on the reverse strand, counting down.
CACACTTGCCGATGTTGTTTACAAAGTGGGGACTGGTGGGGATACTTGCCAAGTACGCAAATATTGGCGTACTTGCCAAGTAGAGAGTGCGCCTTTAGGGTTAAACAAACAAATAAATAACAAAAACTATGCAAGATCCAAAAATTATTTATTATTGTTATAGATGACTTCAAAATTAAAAATAAAAAATAAAACAACATGGATGATTAAATCCTCAACAAATTTCCCACACAAATTAAACCCATTAAGGATAAAACTCAACAAATTATCCAAATTTAATACTTTGATAATTTTTCCGCAAACTTCAACCACCACAGGCTCGGCCAAAAACATTAATTCTCACCCCTTTCCTGGGGCGGCGCTCTCGAAAATTCTAATGGGGCGTTATTAAATTTTAATCTCTCGCTGGCTCGTTTTGTTTTAGCCCCCAGGGGAAAAAGGGGGATAAAAACAAGGTTTTAAACTGTTATATAAAAAGCTGTTAAAACTAAATCGTTCGGATAATGTGTGTGCTAAAAATAGCAAATATCAAAGGATGTTTCATGTTATTTCTAATAATAGTATGTTACTTAAAGTACTGTAAAATAAAACTTCCGAAAAAAACTAGGTACAAAATAAGAAATTTTGTTTTTAAAATTTTCTTCGAAATGTTGGTTTAATAAGGGCTTCAGGAATAACCCTGTTAGAAGAGTTAAAAGCTTTTTGCACTAAAAGGTTTATTTAAAATATATTGTTAAAAATTGCTCATCAGAATATTATTAACGTCATTTTTATTATACAGGGTGGTCCAAACTGTATTCCGGAAACTTCGGCAGCATATTCTAGAGATAAAAATAAGTAAAAAAGTTTATATAAATGTATGTCCTAATTAGCTTAGTTTCGGAGATACAGGGTGTAGACGTTTCATTTTTATTACGATATTTTCCTAATAATTTCTGAAGTAATGTCAATATTTGGATTAAAATTGGTGTCTGGGAGTTTTTTGACATGAGAAATTTGATTTTGATGCCAATATAACTCCTATTTGTAGGGGACGCCACCTACATGTGTTTTAACTCTTTTAAAGAGTAATAACTTTTTGTCCGTACCTGTATAAAACTATTGAGTGTAAAAATATACATTTTCGTGACTTTCTACGTAAAAAATGTCTCTTGGTAAAAATCGCTACGAGTAAGCGTTCTGAAGATATTTAGAATGTAAATAGTCAATACATGTCATTATTTGCCAAAAATAAACACGTTGAGTAGATAGTTATTTGACTAAAATAATAAATTTGGGAATTTTTTTTTATATTAATCGTAAATTTTACTGTGAAAAAATAATGATAAAAGAGTTTCTATTGAACTTTTGGCACAAAAAAACATTTAAAATTTACGATTTTAGTCTAATAACTATTTAGTCAACATAATTATGTTTAATTTACGTCAATGATGACAGGTATTGATAACTTCGATTCCAAATATCTCGAGAATTCTTACACGTAGCGATTTTTACCAAGAGACCTTTTTTACGTAAAAAAAAGTCGCAAATGTATATTTTCTTACTACTCAGTAAATTTTATACAGATACCGACGGAAAGTTATTTTTCTTCAAACCAGTTAGAAAATATGTAGGTGGCGCCCTCTACAAGGAGAAGTCATATTGACAACAAAATCAAATTTTTCACGTCAAAAAACTGCCAGACACAAACTTTCATCCAGATATTGACGTTACTTCAGAAATTATCTGGAAAAAATCGAAATAAAATGAAACTTCTACGCTCTGAAACTAAGCATTTCAGGACATACATTTATACGAACGTTTTTACTTATTTTTATATGCAGAATATGCTGCCGAAGTTTCCGGAATACAGTTTGGACCACCCTGTAAGACTTTTGAATATAAAACCAGGTAAATAATAAATAAATAAAAATAAGTTCAGTAAAGACTGACAAATCCACAAAATTTCAAATCAAATTCAAATATGCCAATTGAAACGTCAAACAGAACTGCCAAGATTGGGGGTTCATGAGGTCAATTTTGTTTTTGATACATAAATTCATAGATAGGTAGTATTATACTACTTCTAATTTTATCTTTTTGTTTAAAGAAATAAAATCAATTATTCTCTTGCTTTTTCAAACTATTTCTTAATTTTAAACATTTTAAACATGAAACACAAAACAATGCGTCAAACTTTAACGAATCAAGAATTTGTACAGTGCCATTTTGCACCTTCCTCCCCTACTTCGTAGTCTAAAACAGATAAAGCCTCCCCTAAAATCGATTCTAAATTGTTTTCACGGATATTCGCATCCTTCGCAGACGGTGTGATGGAAGTTTTATAAACTTATCCCTTTTTTTCAACCTCTCTTCCGTCTTATCTCGTGGAAAGTTGAGTTTGTTGAGACGTTTTCCTTATTTCATCCATTTTTTCCTTTGTTTTCTTTATATTTTCGTCTAAGAAGATTAGTCTAATTTTTTCTTGAATGTTTCGAAATGTTTTTCACGTAAGAATTGTGTTATATTAAATTAGGAAAGTAAAAAATATACAGGATGTTTTCCCTCGTGGGGAGATTCCTCACGTAAAAATAAGATTTATTTTTCATATCAACATAGGTCCGATTCTGCTTTGTTTTGTAGCTACAGGGTCTTAAAATCTTAATAATTTTTCGATTTATTATAATTTGCTTCCAAGTACTTTTAGTGATTCGAATGAAATTTTGAGAGTAAAACTTAGTATAAGTGCTACATATTCTAATGCTAAAAAAGTGTCGATAAATTCATCAGGGACGTGCATATGGGTTATCATTGCAATATTAAAAAGAAGACATGTACGCCACTGACTTTTTTCTTTTGATATCCAAATTGTGTAGGCGGTTTAATACCAGAGAAAAGTTATCTCTTGATATTTTGTCGAATTCGGCCTTGTTGATGCGATAAACGCAATTTTATTAATCACAATTAATAAAATTAAAATAAAAATAAAATTGATAAATTATATATTTTACCTAATTTATTATTAAATATTATTACTATTAGTTATTAATATTATTAGTTCCATCTACAGCAATTTCAAATAAAAAATAATGGTATTTAAGATAATTACAAAAAACCTAATTTTAAAAAGTTTAACATCCTGTAACTCTAAAAACAAATTGCGCAACGCTTCTTTTCAAATTCTTTGTTTTCTTTTTCGTTTTTTGGTATTATCGACATCATCTAGGGTATATACGATAATAATTGACGCAATGGCTATTGAGGACATGATTGTTTCTCAAACAATGCACAGCTTTTAATAAAAAGTTTGAACAAAATTTTACTAAAGCGGCCCATACATTATCAAACAAATTGCGCAACGAAGTGATGCGCAACGTTGCGTTGCACAACTGATTCAGCGGTCCATACACTATCAAACAAGTTGCGCAACAAAGCGATGCGCAACGTTCCGTTGCACAACTACGTCACCCATGCACTTAGTAAAATATTGATCAATCTTTTTATTAAAACTTGTGCATTATTTGAGAAACAATCATGTTCTCAATCCGTCTCAATTGCCATTGCGTCAATTATTATCGTATATACCCTAGATGATGTCGATGATACCAAAAAACGAAAAAGAAAACAAAGAATTTGGATGAAAGAACTAAAATATTGCACAGCGAAGCGCAACACACACATACACTACACAACGCGTTGTGCAAACAGTCCTATTGCACAAAATAATTCAAACATTCTTAAAACACATCAAACAATTGCACAACGTATCAAACATTACCATACATTGGCAACTCGTTGTTTGATATGAACAAATTTGTTTGATAATGTATGGCTCGCTTAAGTGCATGGGTGAGGCAGTTTTTGGCAGTTTCAAAATCGCTTGTTGTGCAACGCATCGTTGCGCATCACTTCGTTGCGCATCACTTCGTTGCGCAATTTGTGTGATAATGTATGGGCCGCTTAAAACTATGTATTTCCATACCCATATTTATAGGAACTTTTTTATTTTTTGATGGGGAATCAATGCGTACTTATTTAAAACATTTTTAAAGGTTGCTATTAGACTTGGATCAAGGCAAATTATCAAATCGACAAAATATCAAAAGAAAAAAAAAATCAAAAATTATCAAATTATCAAATCGACAAGAATATCGAACTTTTAATCGGCATTAAACTGCGTACACTATTTCGTTAACAAGAGAAATAAACGTCAGTGGCGTACATGCTTTTTTTAGAAAAATATTCCAGTGATATCCCATATGTACGTCCTTGGTGAATTTGTCGACACTTTTTTAATCTTTAAAATATGTCGCATTTTTTATAGTAACTATTACCGTCAAAATTTCATTCGAAACACTAAAAGTACTTGGAAGAAAATTATAATGAATCGAAAAAATATTAAGACTTTAACACCCTGTAGCTATAAAACAAAGCAGAATCGGGCCTATGTCGATATGAAAAATAAATCTGATTTTTACGTGAGGAATCTCTCCTCCAGGAAAGATGGCACATTTGGATGACATTTTATATTTATTTTTTACAACCCTAAATTCTCACCCTTCTACCATCAAGCCCTATTTTTAATAGCGAAATTAGTAATCCAATAATTTTAATTTAACAACAAATTGTTTTAAAAATTGTTATAATACCTTATATTAAAAACATGAGTATGATTGGGTATATACCGGTTATAACGGTATTTACCCAAATTCAATGTACCATTTAGTGACCCATTGTCACAACAATTCCGTCAGTGGTGATCATTTTGCTTCGGTATTTTGAGTATTCAGTAATCATTGCTCTAGTACCGTATGATCGAGAAAAAACGGCGTCAACGATGGCTATGAAATGAAGATCGCTGTCATTTTATATGTAAATTTATATAGGAAATGTCATCGATCGTCATTCCCCAGCCAACTGGACGCCATTTTTTTTTCGATCATACGGTATTTAAACTCAGTAGTTTTCGGATATAGATTGGTTAAAACATTTGACAATTTTAGCATTAAAAACATTCAAGTTCAGTCCAAGACAATAAAAGTATTAAAAATAGAAGTTATTTTTAATATAATCCCCCTTGTGATTTTGTTTGTAATTAACATTAAAGATAAATCTAACGAATTGCAGTTTTAAACGAGTATTTATTCAACAAGTCGTTGTACTGAAATAAAATTAAATTTTATCAATATTCATTCAGTAATTAATTATAAGTGATAGTAAGTAGCGAGTCAGATTAAGTACTCCAAAAAATTCTTACACTGAAAAAAAAAATATATATTTTTTGTCAAATTACTTATAATTTTTTCAGTGAACCTGTACATTTACTACGAATGGGTTACAACAAAATTGTCGTTTTTACCTACACTGAAAAAACATAAGTAAATTCACATTTAGGTCAAATATTTTTTTCAGTGTGCCTTCCGAATTATCTTTTTATTTTTTAAATAAGCCGTATGCAAATTAGGATTTTTATTTTGTCTTTGGAACATATCACAATAATTACATTTAATTCATTTCGGAGATAGCACAGGTTTATTTTCAAATAATGTCTATTATCAGACTGACTTGTGCATTATGTTTGATGTCATTCAGAAGATAAAACAAAATAACAATATTTTGTGTTCCCTCGTATAATTGACAGATTGGAAATTTCATTTTTTGATTTAGAAAGATACAGTAAATGTTAAAATAATTTATCTACAAATTGCTTAAAGGATCGCCAAAATCGACCAGAACACAATATACAGGGTGTTTCAAAAAACAGGTGCCATATCTCGTGGGGAGATGCCTCATGTAAAAATAAAATTTATTAGGTCCGATTCTGCTTTGTTCCAAGGCTACATGGTGTTAAAATCTTAATAATTTTTCGATTTAATATAATTTTCTTGTAAGTGCTTTTAGTGATTTTAATGAAATTTTGAGGGTAAAAATTACTATAAGTGCAACATATTTTAATACTAAAAAATGTCGATAAATTCACCAGGGATGTGCATATGGGTTATCATTGGAATATATTTAAAAAAAAAACATGTGCGTCACTGATTTTTTTTCTTTTGATATCAAGGTGTAGGCCGTATAATGCCAATTAAAAGTTATCTTTTGATATATTTTCGAATTCGACCTCCTGGATGAGATAAACGCAATTTTATTAATCACAATTAATAAAATTAAAATAAAAATTAAATTAATAAATAATATATTTTACCAAATTTATTATTAATTATTATTACTATTAGTCCAACATATAGCAATTTCAAATAATAACATTACATATGGTATTTAATATAATTACAAAAAACCTGATTTTAAAATGTTTTAACATCCTGTAACTCTAAAACTATGCATTTCCATACTCATGTTTATAGGAGTTTTTTTTATATTTTTTGATTAGGAATCAATGAGTACTTATTTAGAACTTTCGCAAGTTAATGATATTTTTTTTTTAAAGGTTGCTATTAGACTTGGTAAAAAACTTGGCAAATTAATAAAATTGCGTTTATCTCATCAAAGAAGCCGAAATCGACAAAATATGAAGAGACAACTTTTAATCGACATTAAACTGCTTACACTATTTCGCTAAAGGTGCGTATTCATTATCCGAACGAACGAACGAACGAATGAAAGTGCGGTATATTTAGACGGGGACCGAACACATGCGGCCGTTCGTTCGGTCGTGCGCTCGACCATCCGCTTCGAGTCGGTACATCAAAGGCGTTCGCCTGCGTGCGCTTTCAGATTTAAGGTGCGTATTCATTATCCGAACGAACGAACGAACGAATGAAAGTGCGGTATATTTAGACGGGGACCGAACGCATGCGGCCGTTCGTTCGTTCGTGCGCTCGGCTCCTACATCCGCTTCGAGTCAGGGTACATCAAAGGCGTCGCCTGCGTGCGCTTTCAGATTTAAGGTGCGTATTCATTATCCGAACGAACGAACGAATGAAAGTGCGGTATATTTAGACGGGGACCGAACGCATGCGGCCGTTCGTTCGTTCGTGCGCTCGACCATCCGCTTCGAGTCGGTACATCAAAGGCGTTTAGACGTCATGGTACAAAGAATACACGGTATGATCGATAGCGGCTCCAATTTCGTTCAGTTCGCGCATACCACCTGTGACGTCACTAGGAAAATGAGGAATAAATAAAAAATAAAGAAAGTTGACAGGAGATCTGCATTTTTGAGGTTATGGTTAAGAATTTTTTATTTTTAAGACTTTTTAGTTCGTTTAATTTAATAATTACTAAAACCAGCAGTTCCAAAAATATATTTAAGAATAATAATTATATATTAACATGGATTTGGACGATAATAGGTAAAAATACTAAATTTATTTCTATATTCGGTATAAAATTGTTTATTCGGTTTTTAGTTTGCGATGTTTATGGTAAATAATTTTCATTTTCATTGCCTCTGAATTCACATGAGGACAGAGTTGAGGATATCTATGGAAAAGTAACCACAAGAGGAATTGTTACATCATTTAAAAAATATTGGGAAGTTTATTGTTTCCCATCGAAAATAGAAAATGCCAATGCAGATGAATGTATTGTAATTGTGATAGAAGTAATTCCAAGGGTGAAGTTTATTATAATTAGTGGAAGTAATTCCAAGGGTGAAGTTTATTATAATTAGTGACCTGTGCTTTTCTTTTTATATGTAGATGTTTCTGGTTTTGAGAATAAATCCGTTGAACGACACCCAAAATTTAGAGGAAGTATTTGCATACCCAGAATATGCCCATCAAAGATTATATAGCTCAAATTTCCTTTAATGGTAGGCAATTATTCAATGCAAATTAACTTTTTAAGTGACTGAAATATTAAATAGTTTACAATATGGTATATCATTAAAAATATATTACTTTTAGGTACAATTAGGGCCTGATACATTTCAAAAAGTAGAATATTATTTTATATTAAATGAGGTATTGTACCAACAGTCAATTTATATTAATACCGGAGATGAAAAAATAACAGAATAAATAGTTCTTTTTTTATACTACAAAAATAAACTATAGAATACAACAGTATTTAAAAAAATAAATAAAAAGTTATGTCCCGGCCGAGATTCGAACTCCGGTCTCTCGCTTCCTAGCCCAACTCCTTACGCACTGCTCCACAGTAACTTGCTTAGCGATAATTCAATGACGGTATATAAACAAAAAAAAACAGGTTTATAACAATACCTTGACGATTTGAACTGGCGCGCGAATGAAAATGTTGCGGTCTTCTCGTGCGGTTCTATCGTGCGGTCCCCGTCCATACCACTAGCGAACATTCGTTCGTTCGTTCGTTCGTTCGTTCGTTCGTGCGGATAATGAATACGCACCTTAACAAAAGAAAAAAAGTCAGTGGCATACATGCTTTTATTAGAAAAATATACCAGTGATAACCCATATGCACGTCCTTGGCGACACTTTTTTAGCCTTAGAATATGTCGCATTTATACTAACTTTTACTCTCAAAATTTCATTCGAAACGCTATAGTAGTACTAGGCAGAAAAGTATAATAAATCGAAAAAATATTAAGATTTTAACACCCTGTAGTGACGAAACAAAGCAGAATCTGACTTATATTGGTATGAAAAATAAATCTTGTTTTGACGTGAGGACTCATGGCACATGTTTTTTGAAACACCCTGTATAAAACTTTAAAATACGTCAAAATTTTAAGGTGGCCCTTTTTCGTACCGGTGAGTGTAGTTATTAGTGAGTTTCCAATATATACAAGGAGACTGATAGAGGTAAGTACTTTTTCAAGACGACCATGGAAGCGTTTTATCAAAATTAGTCAAATACCGCGACGGTTTACTAAACCTTAATCATTATTCAAAAGCACACAAATTGCTCCTATATTACGACCAATGGAGTAACGCGAGAAAACGTAGATAGTGGTAAGCCATATAATTCGGCTCTATTTGCGACAGTCCCTCTATTGAATACGATCTATTTATTTAGCATTTAAAATGAGACAAGTGTCGGTAGATATCTAGAAGGGAGCTGAACGATGAGGCCCCTAAGAAAGTGTAGATCTAACACTGGAGTATAACTAATGATTGTTGGCCTAATCTCATTATTTTTCTGTCTTAATCATAATGGTGTTTTACTAAAAAAATAAAAATAGATGAAATATAATTGAAAAGTGCGATTAAAAGGCAAATCAAAAACTACTGCTTAAAACACAAGTTAAAAAAAATAGCAAAAGTTACTGTAATAATAATATAATGTATTTACTTTGATATGTAAAAGTTACACATCAAGTTGTGCTTTTCAATGGAACACCCTATATATTAATTGATTTTCGGATTCTAGGAAAAAAAATAAAAGGTAGTTTTATTAAAGAAGCATATACCTAAAATCTAAGGATTTTGACATATTTCACATTTTGTGAAAATAAAGAGTAAATTTTAAATTTCGATAACAGCTACCTAAATTTTAGTTGACCTTGTACAGCCTGATATTTAATGACGGTAACCATTGTATGTTAAACCAAATTGAAATTTAACCCGAAAAGTTATACAGCGTGAGACAAAATTAATATGGAACATTAGTACTTTTAAAAGTAAGTTACTCCTTTATTTTAAATGGAACACCCAGTATATTTTTCCGGTGTTCAATGGGGAATTTATATATCTTCAAAATATTATTACCTATAAGGGTTGCCTACCCCTCAGACAAATATTTTCCCAGATACTTTAATTTTTATGATTTTGCGTCAGTAATTCTTTATTATTTGAAAAAATCTAGGTGGCTGTGTGATATACCTTTTGTTAATTTAACAAAAATTAAAGATTGTAGAGTAAAATACTCAAGGGTAATAAAAAGATACACGTTTAAAACATATTTAAATTTTTTTTTGTTGAGTGAAACCACCTTTAGGTATTACTTCTCACTCTCTAGCTGTTGCCTTAGCTGCGTTGCCTGCTCTCCAGTCTGTTCTTCTGTTTTTGTGAGATTACTTTTCTCCTCAATAAATAGCCATTCTTCTCAATACATGTTGACACATGTCTCTATATTTGCGATAGCGCATAGCTCCACCCCACACCGGTGCAGCGTAGAGCAACGTGGAAATAGCAACATTTACCCACGTAGTCTGCGTTTGCCGATGAAGAGGCCCTCCCTTTGTTCGGCATTAACCAACACAGTGATGTGACCGGCTTCTCCGCCTTTCTAGTAACATATTCGACATGCGAAGATTAGATTTCTAGTCCCTCGGTCGAAAACAACATCAAGATGTTTGATGGTCTCCCTTTTTCGATACTGATTTTTTCCATGTTCAGAACCTCAACCTGACATGTCTAACCGTGGCAATATTGCGTTGTCCGCAATATTGCCAAACATTCGTCCCCAACACCAGCAAAGAAGAGTGTTAGCATATGCGTGCCAGGAGCGCATATTGTGTATGGAGCACCTGTGGAACAAGCAACCAATATGCGCAAATAAAAAAGACTTAAGGTGCACAGAGAGTCATGGCTTTGAGGGTCTGCTCGGCGTATCGGACTACTTCAACTGAGGCAGCCTTGGTGATATCGGGTCAGGTGCCCTTGCATCTTCTCTCAAGAGAAAGAGAACGACTCTTTCTCAAGGGTGAAGTACAAACCAGGGCAAGCAGAGAGATGGAGAGAAACCGCACAGTGCAGCAGTGGCAGGCAGAATGGGAAGTATCACAAAAAGGACAGATAAGATGGACATATAAGCTCATCCCAAATATAAATATGTGGATTAAAAGAAAGCATGGAGAGGTAAACTTCTATCTTACTCAAATATTGAGTGGCCACGGAAATTTTGGGAGTTACCTGTGTAAAATTGGAAAGGGGGAAGTCGCGGAATGCCGATACTGTGCTGAACCCAATGATACTCCAGAACACACAATGTTTGCTTGTCCAAGATGGGAACAGGAAAGATGTGAGGCATGCATGACGATTGGTGGCAACATCTCCGCAGATACCTTCTTAAAATCGGTAACAGAAAGAAGAGAAAACTTTGAAGCCATCTCAAAACTGGCCCAAAATATATACTAGAGGCAAAATACAGCGAAGAGCAGGGGTAATGACAAAAGGAACATCCCGGCGCTACTTGAGGAGATGCGTCAAGCGGGTCAGGTAGACGTGGCAGGAGCAAGGGGGTGACGTTTAGTGGGTGGTGTCACTCCAGACAGCTTAAGGAGAGTTTGGTCCCACACTCCGTACGTAAAAAGCTGTTACACCTCAAAAAAAAAGCATGTCGCCACTCCCTGCCTGTGGCTTTCTCTGGTGACCAGTTCAGCCGTTTCTGCCTGGTCCACTCCGCTATCCTATTGATGGCAATATTAGCCTTGGTTGTCACTATAGTCTCCGTTGCACCTGTAACCACAACCACAAAGTCATCCGCGAAGGCTAGGAGTCCCACTCCCTCTGGCATCTCCAACCTCAGGACAACGTCGAAGTAGATGTTCCACAGTAGCGGCCTGATCACTGATCCTTGCGGAACCCCGCAGGTAACCTCCATGCATTTTTCCTCTCCAATGATCAGCTTCCTATCGGACAAGTAGCTTCGTACTAGTCGTATGATACAAGGTGCAACCTTTGTTTGGGTGAGCACCTCGTCGATCTGTCTCCAGGCGGCGGAATTGAAGGCATTTTTTATATCTAGGGTTACTAGAAGGCAGAATTTCCTGTTTAACTTCCAAAGCGCAAAACCCTAAGGCTGCCCTCATTGTCTAGTATTCTAAGCATTGCTGCCACTGCAGATCTGCCCTTGCAAAATCAAACTGGGTGTCGAGGCGATCCCTCCCTTTGCTTCTATCTCTTGGTTGAGTCTGCTCTTCAATAGATGTTCGAATTTTTAAGATATTTTAATTATTGTAGAATTAAAACTAGATATAAACCTATATTTATGTGACAAAAATTAGCTAGATGAAACCAAACGCTCAAAATGCTTCCTTTCCTGTTAACTTAACTTTAAAAGGCATATATAGAGTTCTACCTCGAAAAGCAGCTACAATAATTTTCTCACATGTTGTCGACATGTTGTCGACACTAGTTGGTCGAGTTTTCTAAGCACTATCTAACATATCTCGGAGAGCGAGTATTTTTTCATTGAAAGTCAAGTCATTCATTGTACCAAAAAAAATATTAATATTCATATTCATTTCTAAATTAATTATAAATGATAGTAAGCAGCAAGTCAGATTAGCTATCCCAAAAATTCTTACACTGAAAAAAAGTGCCCGAAGAAACGATGAATAAGCGGTTTATATATACATATATTAGTCGGTTTAAAACGTTTTTCTACATTGTTAGATATCCAGTTTCTAGCCTGTTCTATTTGTACAGGGCGTCCCAGTTTTAGCTGATAGTAAAGAGCAGTAAAAGCTTAAAAAGTCAGCGAAAACCGCATCTTGATATCTTCTTTCAAACCGAAGATTAGCAAAATTATAATAAATACCAAAAAATAAGCCCTTAATTACCTTATTTTTACAATACGGTATCAGTAGCCCTCTTGATTATGCCCACTCTAACAAAAAAAAATAAGATAGAAACAGTTAGTTTATTTTAAAATCGACGAAGTACCAGAATACCATAATACCAGATGTGTAAATATCAAATAATTAAGAAATTAATAACAGTGAACAAGAAATGATGATTCAGTGAAGTCATGGTGGGCTTTGGAAATAAGTTGCTTTTGACGTAATAGTATAAACGTCAAAATATTATTAGATCAACATTTTGATAGCCTTAGCAGCGTTTTTTATCTTTTAATTGCTTTTTCAAAATGCCTTTATTAATTTGATGTAGTTGAAGTTGTTGGCATTTATAAAGTCAAGAAAAATAAAAAAAAATCAACATTTTTTTGGTGTTTCTGGAGTCGAACTATACTACCAGTTAAAATACTTGCAGTCATTTCTGGGACGCCCTGTATAACAGCATATTTAACAGTATAATACATTAACTGATTTTAATTTAATTTAATTTGTGTCACATTTAGGTCAAATAGTTTGTTTCAGTGTATCTGCCAGGTTATCTTTTTATTCTTTAACTAAGCCGCATGCAAATTATAATTTTTTATTTAGTCTTTGGGAAGACCTTGATGATAATAATTACATTTAATTCATTTCGGAGATAGCACATTCATTCCGAAGATAATATACAACGACCTTTAAAAAGATTTTTAAGATATTTTAATTATTGCAGAATTAAAACTAGATATAAACCTATAATTATGTGACAAAAATTAGCTAGATGAAATCAAATGCTCAAAATGCTTCCTTTCCTGTTAACTGCATAAAATAATTGTCTTTTCAAAAGGATCTTTTCATTTTAAAAGGCATATGTCGAGTTCTACCTCGAAAAGCAGCTACAATAATTTCTCTCATGTTGTCGACAATAGTTGGTCTAGTTTTGTAAATACTGTCTTTAATATATCCCCATAAAAAAAACGAGACTAGATAAAATCGGGAGCATTTAAGTATTCTATTAATTTGTGAATGCACACTGCATTCACCAACTAATAGAATCATATCGATTCTCTCTGATGTAGGATAAGTTTGCATTTTCGGCAAATTTCTGAGAAATTTTTTTGTTTTAACTAACACAAAATGATAAACTAGTTGTTAAAGTTGGACTAATTAGACAACTATGTTGAAGTAACGTCAGGCATATCACAGCCACCTAGATTTTATAAAATAATAAAGATCTACTCCGTTCAAATAATGTAAATTATAATTTCTAGGAAAATCTTTGTCTGAGGGATAGGCAACCTTGATCGTATTTTGAAGAGACATGAATTCTCCATTGAATATCTGAATAATATACTGGGTGTTCCATTTTAAAAACAAAAGAGTAACATGCTTTTAACGGTGACCAATGTCCAACATTAATTTGTCTCACCCTGTATAGCTTTTTTGATCAAGTTTTAATTTGATTTAAAGTATAATAGTTAATTTAACTGTATATTAGGCTATACCGGGTAAATTCCAATTTAGGTAGCTTTTATTGTAATTTAAAAATTGTTTTTATTTTTAGATATATGTCAATAGTTTATATGTCAAAAACCTGACATTTTAGTCATATACATCTCTTATAAAACTCACCTTTATTTTTCTTCCAGAATCCAAAAATATATTAATATATATAGGGTGTTCCATAACAAAAAACACAACTTTGGAATGTAACTTTCTTTGGGAACACCCTGTAGAACTCTCTATTTTTTAAAAAGTGCTCTGAATTAACCTACATATACTCACAAAATTTCATTTCAATACAAACTGTCGTGCTCCTTGGAACCTCCGCGGCGTATGAGAGGCGCCACCCTGTACAATTTAAACTATCTATCCATAAATGGAGTATCTAGATTTGCCCAATTTCATGTGACTTTCATTCCAAATCTGTATTGTTCACGCTTTTATTGCATATAAATAACTGTATATCTGGCATCGATTGTATCCCTATCTGGAAATTTCCAGCAAAAAGGTATTGTGGCGCAATTTGATGTGCTGGATTAACTTAATCAAATCGTGAATCCTTTATCGGCCGATTGGTTTGTACGTATACGTTTTGTAATTGAAATATTTACCCGATTCACTTGCGAGTTTGTTTTTGTCAATGCGGTCGATTGTACCTGACAAATTCCATATACATTAACAATACGTATACCCGGATAAATATTTGGTTATCTCTGTTGATTTCCTTTGAAATCCATTTATAATATGTTTGTAAATATGATAGTCATACACAGTTGTTTTGTGGTTATAAGTATTCCTGATTGATGTTTAATTAAAAATAGTAGATTGTAGGTATATGGGAGATCTATTGAGTCCCCCTTTCTTGAGTTATAACTCATCATACCGTCTCGGAGTTTTGACAAAGAGACAGGAGGATCCACTCTCTCCAGTACTGTTTAGTGGACCCAAGCAGGCATTTGGACGTCGGAACAACGTTGTGTCACGCGACCAAACGTCGGGGCACAACGTCGGCACAACTTCGTACCAACCCTAGTCTGCACTAGTTTGGAGAATAATTTTTGGGTCGAAACGACATTGGATATCTACGTTGGCTAGCAGCCCTATTTAGTACAAACTGCAACGTTGTTTAAAATCCTAATTCACAGAAATACAAAACTATAATAATATGGCGTCTAAGTCGTTTTATCCTAAATTGGGATAATTATAGTAAAAATATTATTTTTATGATTTAGTTAGAGACATATGCCAGATGGCAGTGAAGGAAAACAAAACAAAAGTATTTAAGTGTGGAGGATGTTTGAAGATCATAATTATTGAAACACTTAAACCAACTCTGTAACTCTCGTTACCCAAGGCAAAAAAGTTAAACTCAAACAACTTTATTGATAAATGTATTGTTTCTACTTTGAAAATACTAATGGGCCTTAAAATTAAAGTTTTAAAAAAAAAAATTCTTGAATTTTTTTAGTAAATAAAGAGAATAATTTATTCGCGGTCAAAGAAAAAAAGAAAAAAATTTTTTTTTTTTTTTTTTTTTAAAATATTTCAAGTTAATTTATTAAAAAAGCAGGAATTGCTATTTTACGAACGAAACATTTTCTCATTCAACAACATGGCGGCTTTAACTTTGTTTTTTTGGAGATTAAGATGGAGTAGTTCGAGTAGTCGCATACTGGACTAATAAAGTCGGAGTTCAGCCTTAACAGGTAGTATACTAGTCGCAAGATTGACTAATATAGTCATCCTAGAGTCTAGCTTGTGCCGCCCTCTATATTCTAAATAAACGAGGGAGTGGATAATATCGGTAATATGTCGATGTATATTTAAATTTCGTTATATATGTGCCTTTCTTACGTCCCATTTTAATTAAGTTTTTTTTTATAAAAACAAAACAGCACTGAACTGTCTGACTGAACAGAACAATGAAG
This sequence comes from Sitophilus oryzae, assembly GCF_002938485.1. NCBI lineage: Eukaryota > Metazoa > Arthropoda > Insecta > Coleoptera > Curculionidae > Sitophilus > Sitophilus oryzae. The sequence goes on along the minus strand of NW_022146868.1, from coordinate 21,066 downwards.
TGAAAATTTAAGATTTAAGGTTACGGTTCAATACAGTTGCAAAAGGTAGTGGCTCGACGTCCTACCAACGTGAGAATAAGGAAATCTAAACAACGTTGGAATTAGTAAAACAGACGAAGTTTGCATAACGTTGGAATCGGTCCTGAAAGTGACGTCGGAAAACTCTTTATTGTCCAACATTGTACTACGTTGTCGAATCCCCTAAAGATCACTTAAGCAAAAAGGTTACAAGACAACGTTTATTCGACGTCGCAGAAGCGTTTACTTTGTTGTAATACTAGTTCAACGTCGGCACAACGTTACAACAACGTTAACATTTATTTTAATACCCAAGGTACGGAGCTAACTATTTTTTGTAACTAATCCAACGTTGTGTTTAGTAAACATGTGGTCGCAAGTCGTGAAAATGCTACTTGGGTAGTATTGGAAAAAGTTATAAAAGATGCGGGAATCAACAGAGGGGGCCTTCTGTATACAAAAAGACACCAATGCTTAGCCTTTACCAATGATTTAGTCATTTTAGCAAGAGATCGGAAAGAGCTGATATCGGTGACGAAAAGACTAGAAAATCATGCGCAAAAAGAAGGCTTAGTGTTTAATGAGAAGAAAACGAAATTTATGGAGTGGGTTTTGAGTAGAGAAGATGTCTACAAATGAATTCTGAGAGAGGTAAACGATACAAGTTTGAGGAATTAGATACATTCACATATCTAGGAACCGTATTTCTAAGGAATCCAAATGTAACCCAAGAAATTATGGCAAGAATGATGGCAGGAAATAGATGTGTTAGCGCACTACAGAAAATTATTAAGAGTAAGAACATGTCTAGAAGTTTAAAAATCAGAATGTATCAACCAATGATACGACCAATAATAGTGCTGTATGCATGTGACACGTGGACGTTCAATACAACGGAAAGTTCGAGGCTAGAGATTTGGAAAAGAAAAATACCGAGGAAGATTTTTGGAGGAAAGAAGGTAGACAACATATGGACCAGAGAACACCAATGAAGAATTAAAGCAACTATATCGGGCACCGAGTATAACGGTAGTGGCAATAGCTCAAAGACTGAGATGGTTGGGACACATTGAAAGAATGGCTGAAGGAAGAATTCCTAGTATGATAATGAATCGTGAAATAGGTGGAAAGAGATGGAGGGTGAACCGAGAACCAGATGGAAAAAGGATGTTGAAGAGGACTTGATAAGGATAAAAGTGGATGGGTGGAGAATAAAGGCAGACAGAAACAAATGGAGAAAGATTCAAGCCATGAGCCTTTTACAGCGTTTTTAAACTATTATATACATAATGACTGGAAAAAAGCTAAAAAAATGGCTGAAACAAGAATTCCTAGTATGATAATGAAACGTGAAAGAGGTGGAAAGAGAAGGAGGGGTAGACCGAGAACCAGATGGAAAAAGGATGTTGAAGAGGACTTGAGAAGGATAAGAGTGGATGCGTGGAAAATAAAGGCGAAAGACAGAAACAAATGGAGAAAGATAACCAATCAAGCCATGAGCCTTTTACGCTTTTAGAGCTATTATATTATACATAATGACTGAAAAAAGGCTATTTCAACAAAATATTCTGTTTTATAACTGACAACTGGCCATATATTTTCTGTTAATTTCATTGCCATTTTCCACTGTTTTCGATAGATCATTCCGATGCGGCTTCATTACTGGAAATATTTATCATATTATGCACCGGCTGCGCCTATCGATTTTCCCCATTTTCCCGAATTTTCCCATTTAGCATAACTGGTTCCTGTATATATTCCCAACGAATAATAAATCCACATATCACAATGTGTCATTATGTTCTGCTGGATATTAATATACAAACTGGCCAGGCTTTTAACCTATTGTTTCTTGTTGACTGGTTGTCCAGTTTTTATATCCCGTTTTCCAGATTTAAACATACACTTTTTACAAGTTCGAATTAAGGATAGTATAGTCTGTCTAACGAGAAGATCCTTGACAGTGATAGATGTGTCTGTCATTTTAATTTCAAAGTAGTTTATTCTATTTTACAAAGAAATAAGTTGGCACAACTGGAACGCATAGCAGGAAATTAATATATTTAAAATTTGACTGACAAGTGATTACTTCAAAATATTGTGAAAAAAACTGTATAAAAATGAAAAAACGTAATCGAGTTATTTTATTTAATAAAAAACGGTATGTGTTAATACAAAACAAACAAGAACAAGATACAACATACCAAAAAAATAATATAAAAAAGAACTATTTCTTACCTTCAAGCTTTATGAAACTTCCCGCATTTATGATTATATTTATCAATATAACTTATGTACAAAAAATACAAATTTGTAATATTGCGCAGAAATAAATAAAACAACATAAATAAAACAAACTATTTTATTAATAATAACACTTACCAAATTTTATAAATAATATATCTTATTTTTTTTTAAACCTGTACTTTTTGACATTATTTTTCTGCAGTACTAAAATCCATTATTTGCCTATCGTGTGGTGTCGATATTTTAGAGCTACTCCAGTTTTTAGTATGTGTTTTAGTATGGTCCTTCTACCATATTTGAGATGCACTTATCTACGACGAGATGGTATACGAACTTTATTAATGGTAACTTTTAACTTTATTGGTGTATAAGACTTTCTGCCTGGGCAGCGAGTATTAACGGTAAACTGTGCTCTGGGTCTACAGTTAATTTTCACTCGATTTTTCCTCCACTTGACTTCAAAAGACACAAAACACACGTAATAACACGAATCAAAATGCATCATCTTCCAAAACGCAGGGTATTTAACAAAAGTTGACACAAAATTATAACCTATAATTTGGCAAGACTTTGACAAGCGTCAAAAATCTTTATAAAGTTGTAGCAGCAGTACTTATAATAAACAAAATTCAAATGATTAGTTTTTTGACAGAAGGAAATAAAATGTCTGATAGCTTGACACTTAATGCCAGAGAAAGCTAGATAAAATCAAGAAAAATTTCCGCTTTCAAACTAAATCTTAAATAACTTTAAACAGGTATAGGAACATGCATAATCAAAAAAATAATGAATTAAAAAACCTTTTCACTAAGTGAAATAAAAAGTAGGAAGTTTACATTTGAAAAAATTATTTATGGTAATTTTTAGTTGAGAGATTAAATTTTTTCCATGACAGCTACGGGTAATATCATATGATATTCAAACAATTTAATTTGCCACATGTTTTCCTTTTATGTCACAGTGGCTCTGGTAATCACTAAATTTGACGTTTAGGCGATACACATTTTTTTGACAGGCAGTTTTTTTCCTCCAAAAACTTTAAATATTTTTTTTCTCAAAAACGCCAAGTCATTATAATTATTACAGAAATAAAGAAGACTAATATTGATACTAAAAATTTATAACAAAATTATTGAGTAGGTGCTTAAAGAGAGACTAAATAAAATAAAATGACTTGGTTTTACAGTGGATATATCATCTGGAGAATATGCATTACAAGCAATGATTGGTTTGATTGATTTTATTGATAGAATGAATAAAAAAAGGTTTAAAAAAGTTAATAATTCTTTGTTTCAAATAAAGTTTTTTTCCCTCATTTCAAAATAATAAATAGACATCTCAATTCTAGACAACAGACTCTTGAATTAATTTTCTTTTTTAAGCTCTGGCAAAGAAACTGTTTAATTTCACTTTGAATTGAATAAAGTGAAGAAATTAAAAGCCGTATATTTCTTTCTTTTTTCGCTGTCTGGTTAAACGAAAAAAAGGGATGAAAATAAAATATATTTTCATGTTTTTCGCATCAGATGTTTGTGAAATTAAACGTTTTCAATTATAACGAAATACGTATATCTATATGTATATTTTCTGTTGTAGTCGTTTATAAAATTGAATTTTTTATTATAAAAATTATTTAATATACAGCAGTAAAATGTTTTTGACTTTTTTTCAATAATCAAGTACAAAAAAGTTAAATTAAAAATATTAATAGTAGTTGTTACCTAGTGTGTCATACGATAAAAAAAACGGCGTCAAAGTATGCTTTTGTCGTTTGTTGCCTATACAGGGTTATTCGTCATTCGACGCGACGCGATATAAAAAAGTGCATTTACTACGAAAAATTGAAGAGATAGGTAAAAATGGCATAACACAGTTTGATAGACAATTAAATTTTGAATCCGACTCACTTAAAATATACAGGGTGTCCTATTTAAATTAAACAAGATATTGCCGTTTAAAGCTAGTAATTTTTTAAAATACATTTTTAGACAGTCTGTATAAGGTTGTATTACTTTTTTTTATTGCAACACAAAATTTAGCAAATAGAAAAACTTCGGTAGAATACTAGGTTTTAAAAACTTAAATACGCCTAGAGAAATGAAGTTGTGAAATGAAGAAACTTTGATATTTTTTTATTTATTTGAGTCACTCTGTACCTTTTGAAAATAACGTTAAATAGTAGCTTTTGTAGCTTTTGACTTTAACATTAAATACTTTGATTGAGTCAAAAAATAGGTATACATCCTAGATCATATATACTTACGTGGATAAATCAACGCCAGAAGTTTAGTATTACAAAATATATCCCCAACATCACGACATGCCATTTTCAAACATTCTTTATAGCACTTATGAACGTTCAATAGATTTGTCTTTCTCGAGGACCTGACTTTACGCATGCGCATTAAAAGTGGCACGTATTTCCAAAATGTTTACAATTTTATCCGGTTTAGAAAGTACAAATTATACATTGTTATGGAAACCAACTTTTCATTGTCATCGTATTGTCATAATCATATGTCATAATGTTATTTCCATTGTGCAACGACGCTTGTTTTTTGCGTTTTTTATTTTAAACATTGTATTAATTACTCTTTTATCGACTGCTTTTATATAGCCAAGGATGCAAGTGTGTTCAGTGAGAAGTTAATTTTAAGTTTGTGCAATTATATTTCTATTTTTTACTCGTTGGTTTTTAATTTTTGGGTAAATACTCGTAAAAATGACAAGAAAGTGTTTGGTGTGTTGTGGAATATTACAAATTTGTACATTTGTACACAAGTTATATTGATAAATATAATCATATATGCGGGAAGTTTCATGATTCTTATTTCTTTGTAAAATAAGGTAAACTACCACAAAACATCCCCCTTTAGAACTTTTTCTTTAATGGCCATAAGCGGGAGTAAAAGCCCAACCGCCCGAACAAACACTAGAGGCGCTAAGCAATAGAGGCACTAAATGGTCATCGAATGGTGTAAAAATTGCGAAAATTTAATCATTTAATTTTGACACAAGGGGTGGCGCTTAACTTTTTCAATTTTAATTCAATATTCATTGTTTTCAAACTATATTATTAGACTTTGTTGTATTTTGTGAATGTATAAATGTTTTTTAAATTATATTACATACATATTTAAGATTCAAATATTATGACATATATGTCAGTTGCCGTCTAAAATGTCATCTTGATAACAAAAAGTTAGTTATTGTCAAAAGTAGTTAAAATCATGTTAAAATATTAAAATTTACAAGTTATAATTAGATATTTTATATTATTTTAACAACAAACACATAATAGACCAGCGTAATGTTGATATGCAGGTCCAAAACAAAAAGTGCCGTTATATTTATCAGTTTTCGTTGTCAGCCGCCGAAGTTTCAGTGATTTGTTGTCGGATATTTTTATTTGTGAAATAGCAATATTGCGTTTGGATTGCAAAACTAAAAGTGGAAGTCTTATTGCAATTGTAATGTAATTTGTCCATTTTATATTTTACTTTTTTCATACCTACGACAAATGAAATTTTATAATTCGTTTTATTTAAAAAATGTTAGAAAACAAGCTTGCAATCTTGTAATTGACATAATTGTTATGTAATATATTCCATTTAAATCAATTTTTAATATATTACTTTACAATTAAAAAAATGTAAATTTAAAAAATATATTATTAAAAATATATACAGGCATTACTTGAAATTTTTTGAGTGCGAACAAACACGAGAGGCGCTTTATTACTTACTTTCATTTCTTAACATGACAGACGAGGTTCTAAAGGGGGATGTTTTGTGTAAACTACTTTGAAATAAAAATGACACATCTATCACTCTCAAGGATCGTGTCATTGGACAGACTATAGTTGGGACACCCTGTATATGTAACTATAGTAATTTTATTTGATCTGTTATCCCTGTAAATAATACCTATAAAATTATACTAAAAGCGTATAGATAGCAACCTTCGCGTCTCGTATTGCTTTGATATTTCGTTTTAGGGAGCATTAGTCCATTTTATATCCGTTTCATGGGACCATCCTAATTACTATTCAGTAATTGGCTGATATTGCCTTTCGCTCATTAGATAGCAAAATCAGTTATTTTAATTTTGTGCATCGTTACATGCGCAGCTCTGCGGATTATTATATCATGTGTAATTATTATGCGTGTTTAGATTTGAAAAATAAACTATATTTTGGGTAAAAACAGACTCTTTTGACTATTTTTTAGCCAAAATATATTTGTTTAATCTATACTAATACATAAAATCCTTAAGTGACTGACATACTGATGCGATTAATCACGATCCTGCTCAAACCACTCAACGTAAGAAGCTCAATTTTGGCATACAGGTTGATTCTAGGGTGTAGAGGTTCGATAAGAAGGGATTTTTCGAAATTCCAGTTCCAAGAGGGTGAAACCACCCCTCAAATATTACAATATTTTTTATTTAAAAAACGGTCAAGTTTCCGAAAAACGCTTTAACACGTATATTTTATTTTGTTTTTTTACATATTTTAAGATTTTTAAAAAATGTATACAGGGTGTTTCGAAAAACCTGGTCATTGATTAATCACGATCCTGCTTAAAGCGCTTGACGTAAAAAGCTGATTTTTGGAAAACGGATCGACTTTAGGGTGTAGAGAGGTTCGATAAGAAGGATGTTTCGAAATTCCAGTTCCAAGAGGGTGAAACCACCCCTCAAATATTACAATATTTTTATTTAAAAACGGTCAAGTTTCCGAAAAAACGCTTTAACACGTATATTTTATTTTTGTTTTTTTACATATTTTAAGATTTTTAAAAATTTATACAGGGTGTTCGAAAAAATCTGGTCATTGATTAATCACGATCCTGCTTAAAGCGCTTGACGTAAAAAGCTGATTTTTGGAAAACAGATTGACTTTAGGGTGTAGAGGTTCGATAAGAAGGGATTTTTCGAAACTCGAATTCCAAGTGAGTGAAACAAAATCCCTCAAATATTAAAATATTTTTTATTTAAAAACCGGTGAGTTTTTTGGAAAAACTCTTAAACACGTATGTTTTATTTTGTCGTTTTACATATTTTAAGATTTGTTATAAATTTATACAGGGTGTTTCATAACATATGACCATTGAGTAATCACAGTTCTGCTTAAACTGCTTGACGTTTAAAGCTGATTTTTGGCAAACGGATTGACTGTGGAGTGTAGAGTTTCGATAAGAAGGGGTTTCTCGAATCTCAAATTCCAAGAGGGTGAAAACGTCCCTCAAATATTACAATATTTGTTATTTAAAAAACGGTTAGTCTTTCGGGAAAACGCTTGGACAAGCATAATTTATTTGTTTTTTTACATATTTTGATTTTTTTAAAAAAAATCATACAGGGTGTTCCAAAAAGGTGGGTAATTCCTTAACCACGATTCTGCTTAAACTGCTTGATGTAAAAAGCTTATTTTTGGCAAACGGATTTTTCGAAAGTCAAATTCCAACGAGATGAAACTACCCCTCAAATATTACCAAGTTACATAATAATATCGCCATATTGTTTTTTCTAATGCTGACATAAATGTGAGAAAAGTTTATCCAGTTTGTATGTTAATGGAAATTCTTGCTTTGCTTTATCATCACCATTACAAATGATTAATTCTACGCGAACGAAGTCGCTGGTACACGCTAGTAATTTAATAAAATCACTGTAAATCACTATAAATGATGAATAAGTGTTTGTAATTGAACTGTAATTTCTGCATTATTAATCCAGTAAATGATGAAGATAAACAATTGTGATTGAGTAACATTTTATTTTTAGATGAAACTTTTGTAAACAACATTCTGATTATTAATTCGAATTATGAATTGAATAATGACAAGACAAGCGACATCTGTCTTAAAAAGACAATTCAAAGTGACAGTGAATTGGCTATACTCTGTAATTTTGTGAATAAAACATGTTACAGTTTATATCGCTGAAAAGCTTAAAATATGGCGCTTCTTATGAAGTCATGGCAAGCTATGGCTTCCATTTAAAAGAACATATATTTGTGTCATATGTCAAAAATGACAGGCTTTAGAAAAAATCGGAGAACACAAACTCATTAGGAATGTGATTATATACAACTTTTATCTGAAAACTTTTTGTCTAAAATAGATTATAATGGAATTAGGGACAATTTTTAAAACGGCCAAAATTTGTTTTTTTCCAAATATCTACTAAGCCATGAACTTTTTCAAAAATCTGAAAAACGCATATTTATGACCCCACAAAACTGCAATTCGTTCCCCATTAACCGACTCTCTATCTCCAGTAGTTTCCGAGACACCCATAGAGAACATAGTAAGAAACTCACCCTGTATATTATCCCATTTGATATGACATTTTAGTATACTCTTTATGTGCATACAAGCGGATTTATGATCTATATCTCGTACTTTTTAGATAACGTTTACGTTTTAACTATTCACTAACGTCTAGCCTCATGACTTCTAAACTCTATAGCGATAAATCTGCACAATGTTGCTTTTGAATTATTTACAGGGTATAAATCTTGAAGACCCTCGAGCTGCCAAATATTTTACTGGAAAATTAATACCTCGGAAAAGCGTAAATTTTAGATAGGAAAATACAAAATTCTTAAACCGTTTAAAATTTGTTATGAATTTTATATCCTACTAACTATTTTTATAATACAAAGTATGATATTGTCCAAATCAAGAATTATCGTGTGTAGTTTCAGAAACATTATTTTTTGGAAGTATTTTTAATATAGTAGTTTGGAAGGCTTTTTAATATACAGAGTTATTCTCTGTACCCAAATGATAAATAAAAAATATCAAAGTTGTATTTTTTTAAATGGACCACCCTGTATATTATTAGATTTTAGTTCCTACGATTAAAATCTTTGAATAAGAAGACTAAGGAAGGAGCATAATGCTATCCATGTATTCATGGTGGACGGAAAAAGCACCATAAAAGCACTCTAGGGTGGGGATCCTTGACAGTTCTGTTTGACGATTCATTTGACATATTTGAATTTGATTTGAAATTTTGTGGATTTGTCAGTCTTTACGGAGCTTATTTCATGTTATTTATTATTTATTTTACTACTGATAGTTGTATAAAGGTAGTAAATCTAGATGGAAATTGTGGCAGAACTTAAATTAACAGTGACACTATCGCGATTTATCGAAAAAGACTCTAAAATAGTTGGTTGTCTAGCGTGCGGTAGATCTCGGCAAAAATTGAGTGAAATAATGGAACAACTTTTCGCTAGTAAGTGACTATTTAATATACATACGTGTAGTAAACCGATCATTTATGAAATTCACTTAAATTAACTAAATTATATATTTTTCTTGCATTTTAGCTTTTATTTATTACTTGTCAAAGATTAGATGTCAAAGAATTTAGATACGTTAATTTGACTTACCTGCTTCAGTAGCGTATCGGATGTTTGTGTTAATAAATACTCATTATAACTTATCTATTTTTATTAGAATTATATATTTTTATAACAATTTTAATAACTACCAACATTTATTCACAACGTAAAATAAAACAACAAATTATTGAGTCTACCCCACGTCTACCCTACATCATAGTTTTACATTTTTTAAATAAAATTAGAACGACACTGATAAACCGGAATTTAAGTCGGCCATATTTGAGGCCCATCGCGGTGTACCTAAGATTTTCGATATGCTCCTTCCTTAGTCTTCTTATTCAAAGATTAAAATAAATGTAAATTTGATTATGGTTTACCGCACTTTAATATTATCGTTTTTTAGAAATTGACTTTGTGAAAAATGCAATGACAATTTTAATGCTTCATTTCTCTGGGAATATTAAGTTTTTAAAACCAAATATTGTTCTGAAGTTTTTCTATTTCTAAATTTTGTGTTGCAATAATAAAAATTATACTACCTTATACAGAGTATAAAGTTTCTAGAATACAAAATAGGACTTTAGCCATTTCTTTGTCCTTATGACCGCACAACCCCTATGCTTTTTTAACCACTAAACCTAAACTTTTTGTGCTGCCTGGTAGTTTCCCGACAATTTAGACGTCTACGTAAGTAAGATTAATTACTTTGCCGAGTTTTTTCGAATAATTATTCATTATTTAAGAACGAAAAAGACCCCGTCCGTTGGTTGGACGTTTCCAGATTTTTTCTTTTTGGAGAAAAAGTAGTTTTTCAGTTGAACACAATGGTTGAATGCGCTGCACTCTTCAAAAAAGACTTATAACTTATAATACTCTTTATTGTTTAAAAGTAAAGAATATATTTCAAACATCACAAGCTTCATAAGCTGGTATGATATATTATGTATAAATATTTTCTATAAAGTATATTATTATTGATAATTTTACGTGATCTGAAAACAAAAATGATTGACATTAAAAAGACGATCAAATTATATTATCAGGTATGGAAAAATAAACATAAATGCCTAACTTATGTTTTTAATTAAGTTTTTATGCATAGATAACACTTCTAACAAATGTATTTTTCGATAAAAAAAAATGTCTCACGCAACATCCATATAAACTTACAAGTTTTTGCTAAAAGAATTTCTCGGCTAGTGGTAAACATATGATAAGGATTAATATAAAACCTCGACACAGAACCAGAGACGTTACCTCAGTTCCAGCACCGTTTCAAGAACTAGTGTCTAGCTACAAAATCAGCCACTACAATGAAGACTGTTATTTTCGCTACCCTCCTAGCTTTGGCTAGCGCTTACCCATACCCAGCACAGTCTCCCTTCTTTGGTGCATACAGCCAAGGACTTTTAGGAGGATCAGCTGCTGCATGGGCTTTCCAACAAAATGCTGCTGAAGAGGCTTATCAACAGAGCTTTGGAGCACAATCTGCATCTCAACAAAGCACTGCTCAAGCTATCCAAGGAACTGTAGGTGCACAAAACGGACCAGTAAACGCCCAAGCTGCCGCTGCTCAAGCTGCCCAAGCCGCTAGCCAGATCGTGCAAGGTGCCGAACAAGAACAACAGAACCAATTCCAAGGATCCATCCAGCAGTTGGCTCAAGGACAACAACAAGGAGGCGCTGCAAACGGACCTTTCGGACCACAAAACGCTGGACAAGCTTTCGCACAACAAGCACGAAAGCAACAAGCTATCCAGGTTGGTTTATTTTGCCATATTTGTTTGTTACATTTTTTTTCTTTTAGAATTTTTGATACTAAAGAAATATTACGTTATAAGAATGAATTTATTAGGTTAAATACTTCTTCGAAATTAATATTCTTTAACAGATTTTTGCTTAAATAAAAAAAAACGTTAAGCTAGAAAAGAATCCTTTAGAGAGAAGAAAGTCAACTGAATTTAAAATTATATTTTAGTAGCCAAAGCCTTATAAGGTTGGAGCTGAAAAGAATTTCATAAAAGATAGAGTATATAAATAAGAATCTTGCTAATTATGCGTCTAATACTCAACTAGGAACTCCAAAAACAACAACAAAACCAAGCCCAACCTGGATCCACTGGCCAAAACCTCCAGCAAACTCTCCAAGCTGGAATCGAAGCCCAATTCGCAGCCCAAAACACACAAAACCAACAACAACCCGGTCAAGCTCAGGCTGCTGCTGCCGAATTCCAAGCCCAAGTCCAACAATTGGTAGACCAAACCAACGCTGAACAAACCAAGATGTAATTCCTCTATAAAGTTTAGTGTAAAACTTCAAGAAAAATTTAATATTTACATATTTTCAGTGCTATTGCTGCCGCTCAACACAAAGCCAACCAACTCCAACAACAACGCCAATTCGCTAACCAACAAAGTCAGAAAGTCCAAGCTCAACTCGCTGCTGCCAGACAAGTAGGAGCTTCTCCCCAACAAGTCCAGCAATTGCAACAGTCTCAGGCTCAACTCCAGCAACAGCAACAAGCTCTCGCTCAACAGGAACAAGCTCAGCATTTGGCTGCCCAACAATTGCAACAGGTGCTCATCGGCCAGCAGAGCCAAATCCAGAATGACATTGCTAACCAACAGGCTGCCCAAAATGCCCAGAATGCTGCCCAGGGAAATGCAGGGGGATTCTAAACTAAGAATAAGTTTAAACAGTTATTTGATAAATAGTATTTATACTATGATTTAAATTATTGTATTACGACTGACGGAGTTACTAGTTGTATATTTTTAAGGTAAGATAAATAAATATCATTTTGTTTAAAAAATACATTGTTTTGTTTTTAAAACCTACAAATGGAGTGTTATCTATACTAATATATAAAATCCTAAGGTTGATTCTAGGGTGTAGAGGTTCGATAAGAAGGCATTTTTCGAAATTCCAGTTCTAAGGGGGTGTAAAATATTTCAATATTTTTTATTTAAAAAACGGTCAAGTTTCCGAAAAACGCTTAAACAAGTATATTTTATTTTGTCTTTTTTACATATTTTAAGATTTTTTAAAAATGTATACAGGGTGTTTCGAAAAATCTGGTCATTGATTAATCACGATCCTGCTTAAAGCGCTTGACGTAAAAAGCTGGTTTTTGGAAAAGGGATTGACTCTAGGGTGTAGAGTTTCGATAAGAAGGGATTTTTCGAAACTCGAGTGGATATTTGGAAGTCCGAAATTCTTTTAGTCTTAATACTGAATCATTGTCTACTTTGTCTACCATATTCAAAGTAACATTAGGATTATTGTTTCTTAACACACGTAAAATTAGATGTAAACCTATAATTATTTGTATAATTTTGATTTGTAATAGTAGACAGTTTTTTTCTCTTTTGAAATATCCAAAAGGTTCGAAAATAGCAACAACCACGCAGGCAGATCTTTATTTATACGAATGGAGACTAAACAATAGATTTGTTTTTATGTAAATGTAACTCAATATATACGAATATAGAGAGAAACTTTTAATGTAAATACATTTGTTTGTTCCTCCTCGAAGTAAAAGGTAGAGTTTTTCCCTTCTATATTAAAGAAAAAAACAACCTACACAGGTCTAAAAATAAATATGAATTTGAGCTGGACAGTTTTTTTGTCTGTGTCCATTTCAGTATATACAAGTATATTTTTATATACTCAGATGCAAAAAAAGCAAAGGAAAATGTTTTCGTCAAATTTAAAGTGTTATTTTTTATATTTTTAGTACTATTTTCATGAATTTTTTAACTTACTGTATATAATTATATCAACTTTAAATCGTAAACTCAGTTTATTATGAACTTTAGTATTTGACTTATTATACAAAGTTAATTGAAGATTTGTTATTTACCCTATCTTTAAAACACCCTGTGCAATAATTTCGTGAGCAACTTTTCCTAAATAGTCTAGGAGCTAGCCTATGTCACGTGTGCCGTTGTATGTCCCCTAAATTTTGTTGCGGGGATTTGTTAAGCACCTCTAGGAGTAATTGACAAAATGGGTCACATGGTCCAGAACATGGTCATTTGGTCGCCATATTTAAAAACGGCTGCCAAATTCTAAATTTTTTTTTGACAATATTTCCGCTTATATTATACTTGTACAGCTTGTGGAATATGGAGCGCCAAATGACAACACACCCCTTCCTGTGGATATTTTGACGCTTACTGAGCCTCCTGTCAAAACAAAGAATTATTGCAGTCATACTTTGTTGATTGGGTATCCCGGAACAAAGATTCTGTCACTGCATCTATTCCCATTTACCTGGGTGGCGTTGTTAAACATGATCAGCCAAGGTGTTTCAATATAAAGAATGGCAGAATTGAAAAAGAACGTACGTTGGAATCTGATCATGAAGAAGCGGATGACAGAATGCTAACCCATATTTCTCACATGACACTGACTACAAACGTAAAGAACGTAGTTATTTGTTCTACTGATACTGATGTTTTTGTTAGTGCACTTTACCACTACTTTCAGAAGTGGAAAAGTGCAGGACTTAAAGAGCTTTATGTTGCCTTTGGAGTTGGAAAAACGTTGCGGTATATTCCACTTCACTCGTTTGATGGCAGATTAACACTTATTGTTTTAACAGCTTTACCTGCTATTCATTCTTTAACCGGTTGCAACACTACAAGCAAGGTTAGTACAAAATTAGCAGCTCTGAAAGTAGCAGAATCGTATGCTGAAAAGCTCTTATTAGAATTTGGTAAAGAGGCATTAAATGAAGAAATGGAAAAACAAGCTGAAGAATTTTTGGTTCGTGCACTTTCATCAAACTTGAGTACAATGGATAAGTTGCGTTTCCATCAGTTCCATCATAAAAAATTACAATGCTTTCAAGATTTGGCCCCTACTTCAAGATCAATCCGTCTTCACATAAAACGGAGCTACTTGCAATGCTACAAATGGATTCATGCTTTGGAACCATGTAAAAAACTTACACCTTTGAACTATGGTTATATAGAAGAAGATGGTATTTTGATTCCACAAGTAACAGACGACCCAAAGGACCCTGAAGACTTTCCTAGTCCGTGTAGTTGCCAGATGTGTTTCAGAGAAACTGTATGTCCCTGTAGAAAATTAAAAATAATGTGTTGCGACTTTTGTAAATGTAAAAGTAGTGTTTTAGACCAATGCAAGAACCTTCATACATAAGTTAGTATGTTTTCTGCTTAAACATCTTAATTTTTTGCATTTGAAAAATTATACTTGTTGCGCGTTTTTTTTGCGAATACGTCTTATGCATTTAAATATATTTTTATTATTTTGAAACGAATTTTTATTAGTGTTTAAAAACGCGCCATGGATCCATATTTTTAAATTATACTTTGCTCAAAAGGACTACAGTTAAAAAATATGTATTCACAAAATTTGTTTGCGGTCAAAAAATGAGTATAATAACCTTTAAAATTAAAAACCCGACCGTTTGTTAGGAAGATATTAAAATATATAAGAAATTAGTAACACGTCGGCCATTTTTAAATATGGCGACTAAACAACCACGATCTGGAGCGTGTGACCAGTTGGTTTTTAAGCTCTTATACATATTTAATAAAACGCCGCACAAAACATAGGGGACATATAACTGCACACGAGACATTTTCGGTCAGAACCATATCTCTAAATACTTGGTTTGATGAATATTTTGTTTTTGACTCATGTCAACACATGCCTTGGTTAATTTTTAAGAGCAAATTATGAACTTGCCACAATTTGCAAATTTTTCAATTATCAACATGTCTTTACGAAGTTATTTTTCAATATGACGAGGTGGCTTTGGTGATTATTTTGAACTCTATGCTACTGCCGGGCATATAGAACATATTTGGGAAATGCTTGGCAGGAGGATTAGAGGTCGCAAAGCGGCACCAGCTTCATTAAATGAACTTCGCTTGGTCCTTAAAGAAGAATAGGAAAACCTAACGCAATATGATATCCAGATGTTTTCTTTAATATCGTTAGTTCTGTTATCATTATTAATGTTTATTAAAATCATGTTGAAAAAATTGGAAACTATTGTTGGCAAGTTCATTTCGCTCTTAAAAATTAACCAAGGCACGTGTTGACATGTGACAAAACACTTTTTCAAAAATGTCCTTCAATTTAATAATTGTTAGTAAGAAGTTTCAAATATGCGCACATAGTTCACACACAATTTTTTTTTATATTTCCATATTTTAGTTCCATAATCAAGACTCACTAAAAACCTTTTTGATTAATTTAAAATTATTTTGTAGATTTTAAAAACCAAAGAAAAATATTTAAACAAAATGATATTTATTTATCTTGCCTTAAAAATATACATCTAGTAACTCCGTCAGTCGTAAAAAATACTTTAAATAATCATATAAATGCTATTCTAATTCTTAGTTTAGTATCCTCCTGCCAGGACATTTTGCGCATTCTGGGCATACTGAGCATACTGGGCATTACGAGCATTCTGGGCATTCAGAGCACTCTGGGCATACTGGGCATTCTTGGCGTTTTGTGCATTCTGGGCATACTGAGCATTCCTGGCATTTTGAGCATTCTGGGCATTCTGAGCGTTTTGAGCGATCTGCGCAGACTGTGCACTCTGAGCATTTTGCGCATTCTGGGCAGCCTGTTGGTTAGCAATGTCATTCTGGATTTGGCTCTGCTGGTTGACGAGGGCCTGTTGCAATTGTTGGGCAGCCAAATGCTGAGCTTGTTCCTGTTGAGCAAGAGCTTGTTGCTGTTGCTGGAGTTGAGCTTGAGCCTGTTGCAATTGCTGGACTTGTTGGGGAGAAGCTCCTACTTGTCTGGCAGCAGCGAGTTGAGCTTGGATTTTTTGGCTTTGTTGGTTGGCGAATTGGCGTTGTTGCTGGAGTTGGTTGGCTTTGTGTTCAGCGGCAGCAATAGCACTGAAAATATTTAAATATTAAATTTTTCTTAAGTTTTAAAGTAAGATTTATAGAGGAATTTTTACATTTTGGTTTGCTCGGCGTTAGTTTGGTCTACCAATTGTTGGATTTGGGCTTGGAATTCGGCAGCGGTAGCCTGAGCTTGACCGGGTTGTTGTTGGTTTTGTGTGTTTTGGGCTGCGAATTGGGCTTCGATTCCAGCTTGGAGAGTTTGTTGGAGGTTTTGGCCAGTGGATCCAGGTTGGGCTTGGTTTTGTTGTTGTTTTTGGAGTTCCTAGTGGAGTATCAGACTCATACTTAGCAACATGCTTAATTATATACTCTATCTTTCATTAGGTTCACTTCAGCTCCAACCTTATAAGGTTTTGGCTACGAAAATGTAATTTTAACTCCAGTTGACTTTCTAATGTCTAAAGGATTCTTTTCTAGCTTGAGGTTTTGTGATTTAAGCCAAAATCTCATAAAGAATATTAATTTCAAAGAAGTATTTAACTCAATAAATCTATTTTTATAACGTAATATTTCTTTAGTTAATTGTTGATTAAAACTCTAAAAGAAAAAATATGAAACCAGCAAATATGCCATTATAAACCAACCTGGATAGCTTGTTGCTTTTGTGCTTGTTGTGCGAAAGCTTGTCCAGCGTTTTGTGGTCCGAAAGGTCCGTTTGCAGCACCTCCTTGTTGTTGTCCTTGAGCCAATTGCTGGATGGATTCTTGGAATTGGTTCTGTTGTTCTTGTTCGGCACCTTGCACGATCTGGCGAGCGGCTTGAGCAGCTTGAGCAGCGGCAGCTTGAACGTTTACTGGTCCGTTTTGTGCACCTACAGTTCCTTGTATAGCTTGAGCAGTGCTTTGTTGGGATGCAGACTGTGCTCCAAAGGCTCCAAGAGCAGCAGCTTGTTGGAAAGCATATTCAGCAGCTGAACCTCCCGAAGGTCCTTGGCTGTATGCACCAAAGAAGGGAGATTGTGCTGGGTATGGGTAGGCGCTAGCCAAAGCTAGGAGGGTAGCGAAAATAACAGTCTTCATTGTAGTGGCTGGTATTGTAGCTAGACACTAGTTCTTGAAACGATGCTGGAAGTGAAGTGATTTCTCTGGTTCTGTATGGGGGTTTTATATTAATCCTTATCTTATGTTTACCACCAGCCGAGAAATTAATTTAACGGAAGCTTGTAAATTTTTATGGATGTTGCCTAAGACAATTTTTTTATCGGAATTAGAACTTTTATTTATGCATAAAAACCTAATTAGAAAAATTAATTGGAGATGTTTATTTTTCCATACCTCGATAGTATTTGTTAAAATTTTAGTACATCTTTTTAATGTCGAGCATTTGTGTTTTGAGATCCCGTAAAATTAACAATAATTATTAGACAGTTAAAGCAAGGCACAATACGTATACGTATCTCTCGACACGTAACGCAGAAACCTACGTTACGTCTGCCGTTGCGTTGTCGTGTAAACAAGAGTTAAAGCAAGTATTTTGACGTAAGTAACGCAAATGGTACATTTGTAATTCTAAATTATTTTGTGAAATAATTTATTTAATTTTAAAACTGAAAATGGATATCTATTATTCCATTGATTCCACATTAAATTTATAAAAGTTTCAAAAAATGAAGAAAATTATAAATGGAAATTATTTTATTACAGAAAGTAGTCCTTACAACTTAAAATGCTCTGCTTAGTAATAAAAAATATTGGAAATCAGACACAGTTTTATGATTATTTATTAGATTCCATCTTTTAGAATCCTCATATGGATTTTGGCTAAGAACTAGCATTTAATGAAATAGATTCCAAAATGAGTTTATTATGATGCTTAATATTTTTATAGTAATTTATTGTAATAAAATAGGCTCAGTTCTGTTACACAGGCCCCAAAATTTATGAAATAACTTAATTACTAGCCAGTTGTGGAAACGAGTTGTTTGTGAATTTGTACGTTCGGCATCATTCGGCTGAAATCGAAACTCCTTCGGCTCGATACGTTTGCGTTTTGTACGTACGTAAAGGCACGTAAAGATACGTCTCACGTATCCGTAAACGCAAGTGAATTTCTCACTGCGCAAGCGTACATGTCAAACGATACGTTTACGTCTACGTCTTCGGCCGTGCTTTAACTGTCTATTGTAAAATATCTGAGAAATATTAACGTATCGTAACAGTGCTGTAAATACGTAAAAAATCATTTAAAATAGAATTAAATGTTGATTCTCAATTATTATGACTTGAAAATCGATAAAGGACTATGTTTCAAATTTATATGAATTATTTTTTAGAATATATTTCTTAATATTTCTTAAATTACGTTGCACGTAATTATTGTTCATTCATTGCTAGATACTATCAGTATCTAGCAATGAACGCACAATAACGTGTGTACAACGGGAGAATACATGGAAATGACAGTTGCTGTCATTTCGCAGGTACATAAATTGTATTTTCTGTCATTTTATAGACTGTTGAAATCTTCACTCACTAGATGGACAGATTTTAGACGTCTCAGACTAAAGCCGGAGTCTCATGCATCCGAAATCCGATGGTACGACATCCGAAATTTGAAGTTATCCTGCGAAATAAAAAAAGCCTGTCACATACATCCGAAAGTTCGTTCCGAAATTTGACAGTTTTGACATTTTTCTGCTGCACTGAATAGAGATTCATGTCATGTTTTATTGGAGAAACACTTATAAAAATAACTTCCTCGTCAAATATCCCGAATTTTGCCCACTTCCCACTAATCTTGTTTTTAAAAACAAATGTTTTCAAAAAAAGTGAGGTTAAAAAACACACGATATCGTACAAAAGTTAAACAAAATTTAACTTTATACGACGTCGGACGATTAGTTAAAATTATCGGATAAAAATAGGTGTCAAAATATTTCGACCAATAGGAGCACCGTCGGATCGTCGTGTCATCGGATTTCGGATGCATGAGACTCCGGCTTAAGCATGAATA
The DNA here is from genome assembly GCF_002938485.1 of Sitophilus oryzae. Taxonomy (NCBI): domain Eukaryota; kingdom Metazoa; phylum Arthropoda; class Insecta; order Coleoptera; family Curculionidae; genus Sitophilus; species Sitophilus oryzae. The sequence continues at coordinate 1,577 of NW_022146868.1, read as the reverse complement.
ATGATTTATACAGGGTGAGTCTTAAATAAGTTCACATATTATTAGGAATTTTACATTTCGGTACCAAGATTGTCTATAAAATTTTTCTTCGATATTTTTTTGACTAATTTTTTATAATTTTTTTAATTTTTAGTTAAAAAAAATAATATGTTGATAATATGGCAACAGTTGTTTCAGATTAAATTTAGAAGAACGAAAACAGAAAGAAAAATCTAATGGGTTTCAAACTTTAACCAAAAAATATGTTTTCGCAGATCTTTCAAATAAAAAAAATCGGTTATTTTGGACTACTATTTTAATGAATATTTTACACAGTCATATCCATAATTAATACAAAAAATATCTAGGTATACCATTTTCTAGGATCTAAGGATATAGCCGGATTAATATAGGAAATCTGTCCCCGCGGCTTTTTTGACTCGCACTCAAAGGATCGATTTGGTGTCGAATCAAAATATTTTCAAAAAAAAACTGTTTTTCAATTTTATTTTTTTTATAGTAAAATTCAAAATTAATTAATGATGATTTTTTCCAAATTCATAGAAGTCTAAGACATGAAAAAATAATATGGTCATGATTCAAAAACGAAAAGCCGATTTTTAGCGGAGGAAAGAAAATTAAAATCTTCATATTTTAAAGCTTTTCAGCATAAATCTTTATATTTCGCAAAGGTTAAAAAAATGAAGATTTTAATTTTCTTTCTTTCGCTAAAAATCGGCTTTTCCTTTAACAATCATGATCATAGTATTTTTTCATGTCTTGGACTTCTAAGAATTAGAAAAAAAAACATCATTAATTAATTTTGAATTTTACTATAAAAATAAAAATAAAATTGAAAAAACAGTTTTTTTTGAAAATCTCGAAAACCTTTTGAGTTAAAAAGCTAAAACTTTAGAAATCGATCCCCTTAGTGCGAGTCAAAAAAAGCCGCGGGGGCAGATTTCCTATATTAATCCGACTATACCCTTTGACTAATATAAAATTTTTCTTAGGGAAATATATCATTCAATTTAAATTTTCCCATTCAGGTAACAATATTATGCATCATTGTGAAATAAAGTAATTTTCTAAACGAAGATTATTCTTCATCGGCGAGTAAAAAATTTGTTTACGCTATTCGCCGAATAAAAAAGATAACTCTATCATTTAATTCAAGATATCCTGTCTAATTTTATAAATGTTTTTTCTCTGATATACCGCTACGGATACGCCACATACGTTCCTATGCAACAACAACCCGTACTGCTCATTAAAAGAAGAAGATGTAGTACCACACATTATCTCTATCACTTGCAATTAATTAACAGAGGCTATCAAAAATATTTTTTCAAAAAAAAACCGTCGTCTCATGCAATAAAAATACGAATTTGCAAGTAATTGGACTCTCGGCTGGTGGCAAATTAAGATAAGCATCCATATAAAACAAAGAAAAAGAACCAGAGACTTCAATTCAGTTCGAGCATCTTTGAAGAACAGGTCCCCACTTCAAACACCGACTACACGATGAAGGCTTTCATTTTCGCTTCCCTCCTCGCCTTGGCCACAGCCTACCCATACCCAGCATGGTCCGGCAAAAG